>NC_064599.1:75366905-75668974 GCF_943734845.2 Anopheles funestus | reverse complement strand
ACGATGTTTAAAATTCCACACGTTTCCATTACGCATACGATACGGAAGCACCGTCTGGGACGACACTCGGGAATTGGTTTGTGTTTCCTTCCACGGATTGCGTGACATTTTGCTAGAACCGAGGAATGTGTCTTTATCGGTGTTTCTTTATCCAACTCTGAAAGGTGGATTGCTTTCCCTTAGCTGTGAAGCACGAGCAAACAACCAGAAAAACAAATGGTCAACACATCCATTCCGGTTGGGTTTTGTGGCAATTAGAAATGCATACGGTTACGATTAAGAATTATCCACCTTTGTACAACAATGTCACTAGACTAGAGGATGCTATCAATGGGTTGTGTTCCGAAACCTGCCTTAACTGGTGTTTCGTAGCATAAACCCTGGATACAGTATCCGGTTGAAGTTGTAGAAGGCATAACCTGCTGTATTAATATATGATGCAGCATGTCAACAATGTAATTCCACTCTTCGTTTATAATTAATCGGTTTGTTTAACCAACAAGTTGAATGTTTAACGTGTTTACTCTTTTGAAATGCATAGCCCTTTGCTGCCTCTTACCAATCAGCATAGACCGAAGCTTCTGGGTGGAGCAGTCTTGTCTTGTGAATAATCGTTTGCTACGTCGCGTTACGGTACGCATCAGTGATCACATGATCGAGTGGGTGTACTTAAAGTTGTAATGCAAGTAACACCATGCTGCTACTCAGTGCATTAATTCTCACGGACCTACCATAAATTCAACATCCAAGAGTGGGATGTTTTTTTATCTTTCTCGGGATTCCTATTTTTAACCGAGCACATCCCCTTCAAGGTCAATTGAGAAGTCTACAGTTTTTGACGCTTCGAAAGCCGGTACTACCACTTGCCAGGAAAACGTCACTGCCACGGTCGATTTCCTGCTGCCGCATCGATGGAGACCGTGCGGCGTCACAACAGCAATGTGTGTGTGTGTGTGTGTGTGTGTGTGTGTGTGTGTGTGTGTGTGTGTGTGTGTGTGTGTGTGTGTGTGTGTGTGTGTGTGTGTGTGTGTGTGTGTGTGTGTGTGTGTGTGTGTGTGTGTGTGTGTGTGTGTGTGTGTGTGTGTGTGTGTGTGTGTGTGTGTGTGTGTGTGTGTGTGTGTGTGTGTGTGTGTGTGTGTGTGTGTGTGTGTGTGTGTGTGTGTGTGTGTGTGTGTGTGTGTGTGTGTGTGTGTGTGTGTGTGTGTGTGTGTGTGTGTGTGTGTGTGTGTGTGTGTGTGTGTGTGTGTGTGTGTGTGTGTGTGTGTGTGTGTGTGTGTGTGTGTGTGTGTGTGTGTGTGTGTGTGTGTGTGTGTGTGTGTGTGTGTGTGTGTGTGTGTGTGTGTGTGTGTGTGTGTGTGTGTGTGTGTGTGTGTGTGTGTGTGTGTGTGTGTGTGTGTGTGTGTGTGTGTGTGTGTGTGTGTGTGTGTGTGTGTGTGTGTGTGTGTGTGTGTGTGTGTGTGTGTGTGTGTGTGTGTGTGTGTGTGTGTGTGTGTGTGTGTGTGTGTGTGTGTGTGTGTGTGTGTGTGTGTGTGTGTGTGTGTGTGTGTGTGTGTGTGTGTGTGTGTGTGTGTGTGTGTGTGTGTGTGTGTGTGTGTGTGTGTGTGTGTGTGTGTGTGTGTGTGTGTGTGTGTGTGTGTGTGTGTGTGTGTGTGTGTGTGTGTGTGTGTGTGTGTGTGTGTGTGTGTGTGTGTGTGTGTGTGTGTGTGTGTGTGTGTGTGTGTGTGTGTGTGTGTGTGTGTGTGTGTGTGTGTGTGTGTGTGTGTGTGTGTGTGTGTGTGTGTGTGTGTGTGTGTGTGTGTGTGTGTGTGTGTGTGTGTGTGTGTGTGTGTGTGTGTGTGTGTGTGTGTGTGTGTGTGTGTGTGTGTGTGTGTGTGTGTGTGTGTGTGTGTGTGTGTGTGTGTGTGTGTGTGTGTGTGTGTGTGTGTGTGTGTGTGTGTGTGTGTGTGTGTGTGTGTGTGTGTGTGTGTGTGTGTGTGTGTGTGTGTGTGTGTGTGTGTGTGTGTGTGTGTGTGTGTGTGTGTGTGTGTGTGTGTGTGTGTGTGTGTGTGTGTGTGTGTGTGTGTGTGTGTGTGTGTGTGTGTGTGTGTGTGTGTGTGTGTGTGTGTGTGTGTGTGTGTGTGTGTGTGTGTGTGTGTGTGTGTGTGTGTGTGTGTGTGTGTGTGTGTTGTGTGTGTGTGTGTGTGTGTGTGTGTGTGTGTGTGTGTGTGTGTGTGTGTGTGTGTGTGTGTGTGTGTGTGTGTGTGTGTGTGTGTGTGTGTGTGTGTGTGTGTGTGTGTGTGTGTGTGTGTGTGTGTGTGTGTGTGTGTGTGTGTGTGTGTGTGTGTGTGTGTGTGTGTGTGTGTGTGTGTGTGTGTGTGTGTGTGTGTGTGTGTGTGTGTGTGTGTGTGTGTGTGTGTGTGTGTGTGTGTGTGTGTGTGTGTGTGTGTGTGTGTGTGTGTGTGTGTGTGTGTGTGTGTGTGTGTGTATGTGTGAGTGTGTGTGTGTGTGTGTGTGTGTGTGTGTGTGTGTGTGTGTGTGTGTGTGTGTGTGTGTGTGTGTGTGTGTGTGTGTGTGTGTGTGTGTGTGTGTGTGTGTGTGTGTGTGTGTGTGTGTGTGTGTGTGTGTGTGTGTGTGTGTGTGTGTGTGTGTGTGTGTGTGTGTGTGTGTGTGTGTGTGTGTGTGTGTGTGTGTGTGTGTGTGTGTGTGTGTGTGTGTGTGTGTGTGTGTGTGTGTGTGTGTGTGTGTGTGTGTGTGTGTGTGTGTGTGTGTGTGTGTGTGTGTGTGTGTGTGTGTGTGTGTGTGTTCGTACATATCAGTAACGATACCGTCTTCAGAACAGTTATGTGTCAACCTTTAAAATAGATACCGAAACGGTTTACCGTCTGTGCGTTACGATTAATGCCGTGGGCACTTGATGTGACGACACTCGAACCCCGAGGAAAGCATAACCTGTGCGACGGTTGTAAATGTTACCGAGGGCAACAATTGAAGCCTGCTTGCCGTGGTTTGTGTAAAGTATTTTTGGTGCTTCCGTGTTTGGGGTAATAAACGTGATAAACGATGTACCTCTTTTTTTAACGACTTTAGCTGATGTAGAGCAAGTGGTGTAACAACTTAAATTATTATGGAAATGAAGTAAGTAATGCACTGGATTCTTTTTTTTTGTAGCACTACATCCTCAAGAGGTCTTTGGTCTGCCATTTATAGCTTTCTTTGATTTTATTTCCTCGTAGGGAGGGAAATAGTCGGACGGATGGAGGGTACTGGTCCGGATGGGATTTGATATCCGTTCCTCCTGTCGTGTAGAGAACGGTACCATTGTCATATATACCACCCGGTAGCCGATAATGAAGCTCATGTTAATGAGATAGAGCAATACAGGAAATGATGTTAATTTTTTTAGTCTCATTTGTTCGCTGGATATATTGACACACAGTTGTGATTGAAATTTATCCATATCGGTAATATAGATTTTTTTATTAATAAAGAACGGCTTGGCCGTGTTCCTTCCTTACTAACTAATAAATAAGATAGAACACCTTTCACCTTACTTGCGAGGCTTTGTTAACTTTGAGCCGTTTTTTTGAGCCGGACGTTTCGTTGCTAAGTGTTCTTTAGTCTATGTGCAAGGACCTGATCGTAACGCGTGTCTTGATGGTTTTCCATCTCAAGAGTTCCTGGTTGTGTCCGATCTTGGAGGTTCTGATCTCGTTGGTGGTTTCCTTCTTGGGATGTTTGGCAACTTTCCAAAGTCCTTGTATACTGCGTCTGACAAGTCGAATCGAGCAGCCTCGTACTCCACACAAGACCATAGACCTCACCTGAGTCTGGACATCATTCGAATGAACGTACGATCTACTGAGATACAGTGGAACCAAGGCTTCAAGGATACTTTGGGAGTGATCGAATATAAAAACCTCTCCAGCTCATCGGTGTGAGGCTGTGGGGCTCATGAGGTACGAGAAACATATCGAAAAAAGAACCAGATATATACGGAAAGATGTCTCAAACAATGAACTTTAGATTTTTCATATTTCTTTCACGAAGTAATCTGGACTCTTAATAGTCTTCACATAATAACCTTCCAGATAATTATTTATTCCTCAGTTTTGATTTAGTTTTTATTTTTAATTTACTCGCTTCTTTAATGCATTTATTTGTTCATTCTATTGTATGTGAATCATTAAAAGATAATGTCAAAAATATTTTTATCCTTATATCTAATTTTATCAGCAACCAACTTTCTAGCGTATGAAAAGTACGATCTAGACTAGATTTCGTCTCACGTCTAGACAAGATTTCGTCTGTTGTTTGGTCGAGTCTTACCAAGCACCGTATATGGCAAACCTGTACGTTTCTTTATGATGGGATATAAAAAGATGATTGTAATTTCCCGATAACAAAAAAAAACTATATTTCAGATTTTGAAAACCAATTCGAAACAAACAGCAAAACTCAGGCCTGTCGAACAATAATCCAATGGTGTACTGCTTCTTTTGATCAAAGAAATTGCACCGCACAGGGTCAAATGATCGCACGAAATAAAAAAAGTAAAACAAGAAATGCACGATTTGGCACCAAAGATATTCCGGAATGCCTGCAGAAATTACCCACCATTGAAGGAATTAAAGCGAAAAGATTATCGATAAGCGATGGGCCAAATCACTTGATCCGAAGTTCACTGATCGCAAAAAGAATTTGCTGATCGTGCTGTGACTGTGGTTGTCGTGGAGGAAAATAAAAACTTGTTGAGTTTATAAAAATAACTCGATCGACCGGCGTCCGGCAGATCATCCGCGAATGCACGATCAAAACGAACGTACCAAACTTGAGAGCTCGTACCAAAGATGAGTATACACGCCAAGATATCACTTGTGGGATGTGTACATTTATTGGACGTTTCTTCTTCATCCGATGAGCTTTTTTTTCCAGAAACGTTGCTCTCCGATTGACCTACGGGAATCATCTTCTGGACACAGGAATGTGCGCACCTATTGATCGATCCGTGTCGATCGTGTTTCTTCTTGTGGTAATTAATTCAGTCTACCATCCACAGTATACCAGCAGCATTCCCGATCCAACATTGAGTTCCTACTCTTGCCTTGGTTTGGGTTTGGTTTTATGATGTGCCTCACCCCAGACCGGGCAAGGTATTTGTACCGAACCGTAAAATCCAATCAATCGAACCCTATCGTCACCATAAACCAGCATAAACGCTGTGCGTACAAGACGCCGTGGAAACAGCGGAGAGCAGCGTTACAAGCATTTGAAAGGTTGATCAGGCCTGAGCTGGTATAAGCTTGAACAGCAAAACAAAACAACAAAAAAGGCCATAAAAAAGCCTAAAACTGAAAAAGAACACGCGAAGGACAGGAAAAGCTGTCCGGACAACAACGAAACTGCTCGCGATAAACATTTCGATCGTGAATAGTGAGCTTCCAAACGGTTGTCGAACAAAAGTGAACAGCGTGTTTGATTTCCGGAAATTGTGTAGTTAACACTTCTTTTGGGTCAGCTTAACTTCTTTCGGTCAGTGTACATATAAAAAACTACACATATACCGGACAAAAAATACAGACCGAGGGTAAATAATTTGTCGAACAGATCGAGAAATTGATCTCATTAGGTGGGGAAAAAAAAGATTCGGCGGAACTACAGCCTGAGTTTCAGGCTTCAATCTGTGATAATTGGATTTTTATTGCTTCGAAATCGTTAATCGTGCTGGCAATCAAATATTTTGAACCATTCGTATGATGTCTCAATCGGTCCCTGGTCACCAGGGAGTGCAACAGTGGTTGGGTGGTGTTTCCTTCTGTACGGTACACTTCTGCTCTGGTTATTGGCTTTGTGCACGCTCAGCAGGAATCGCAGTGGATATTTTTTGGAAGGTTTGCTGGTGGGAACGATGGCGATGTGCTGCCAATCAGCTCATGCGAATGATTAAATTATCCACGGTTTCGATCGATTACAGATTACGTTTGGAAGATCTGTCGTGAGAATATAAGAAACATGTTAGAGCATATGTGCCATTAAACTATTTGTTGGATACTAGAATGTTATGCTGGAAACGGAAGTTTTTATTTACTATAGAAAATCAGTTTGTATGCTGAGAACAACTGATTTAAGTCCACACATAGAATTGCTCTGGTGGCAAATTGTAGAAGTCACTGTAAGTCATTGTATCTCTCCTATCAATCGTATCATTCCTCTCTTGAAACGAAACTTCCGGTGCCGTTCTAATGATATAACTAGTCTACCCGAACAGTGATGATTATCCAATAAATATCTTCATATTGTTCTGAGTGACTTTATTGTGACACGCCTGATGTAACCAGCATTCTGAGATTAAATACATGCATTTGGCACGTGATGCTGAGGTCATATGTCTGACGTAGACATTTAAGTGTACTATAGATGTTGATAAACTCCAACTCCGTTTCTGTTTGCAACTAATCGCATTGTCCAAACACAAGAAGTAGCAAACTTCATCGTTGCTGAAGAACGTGGTGATCTCACTGAGGACCTTAAAGGATTTCATCAATTTGAGAACTCAAAGCGACTCATTTACTTGATAAAATGTGTACAAAAATTACCTTTGTATCGTTTCCAAGGATTACTCAGCGATCGTACAACAGCAAATTTCCGTAACTCTTCATAAACTAGGATAAAATTTTCATAATTTTCGTATACAGTCGGACCTCACTAGTTGGGATATGATTGTCTACTAACTAGTGAGTTTGCAATTCTATAGTAGTGTTGTTTGGCAGATGTCAAACTGTCATTAGGAATGAAAAAATGAAGACGAAATGCATTCTTATGTCATATTCATTAGAAATGACAACCTTGTTAGTTGACAGGGCAACCCAACAACCCCTATTAAGGTGCCTATTAATAAATAACAGCCTGGTGCCTATTATAAAAAACCACTAACAGTATCACTTGTCATGTAATTAACCATAATTTGAATTGATCAATTTTCCATTACCACCAAACCTCAATCGATGCAAACTCAATGCTTATTTCAAATGACCTGCACAGGGAGAGTTAATCTTGACGAACGTTTTTACAAAACCATACTGTGATTCAATGCTACAAATCCTTGCTTTTTTTACGCGCTCTTCCATTCATTTTGATTGCCCACAAAACCACCTACAGATGTCACCGATCATCATCATCCGGAAATCGATTGAAGCGGTATCTCTTTTTCTTTCGCTCTTGCTTTCTTTGATTGATGGGAAATGGGCACCGATCGATTCAACGGTGACAGGTGCATCCTTCGGACATTCGCTTTCAAGACCTAGGCTGCTAGCTAGGCAGCAAACAAAGCAAAACCGGGCGGGGAAAAAAAGGAATCGGAAATAGATTCCCGGCGTGTCCGGCCCGCTGGACATCGGCTTTTGACACTGGTGCATTTTACGTGCAATCAGTCATCCGTACCGCAGAATGCTTCCCCTTTTTTTTTTGCTCCACCCCTATGACCCTGGATCTTTGCCTGGATGGATGAATAGTTGCTTACAGCCACGATGGGCACCAGCGTTCATCGCTTCTGGCATTGACTTTGACATATCGTAATGGAAAAAGAGCATCGCACAGAGCCGTAGGAAAAAAACGCAAGTCCTTTGAAAATTCTCCCAAGAAGCGATGAATCCACGATCGAGACTCACAATTGGGAAGAAATTTCAACGTCCGCGATTGTGGGTGGAGAGTACGGGCAAGAAAATCAAAACTCAACCGACTGTAAATAAAATGTTCTCAAACGACAAACATCAAAGCACTTGACATGTGAAACTGGTTCATGATTGATGAATTGAGTTGCGCGTTCCATTCAGTATCCATCTGGTACCGTGGATTTTCCACCGACTCGATTCACGGTGACCTACATGGGTGGGTTGAAAAAAAAAGGTAGGAAGTATGCCAGTGCTTTGGTGTGTTTGTAGATTTATTGATGTTTGCACCGCATGCCCCTCGAGTCACTTCATTCGGGGCTAACTTCATCGGTAACGCATGGCGAAAAGTGAATTCCATTCGCTCATTTTTCCAAGCGACATTCTTCGACATTAGATGTTTTTTGGGGTGGAGCCTATCGTGGGGAGATCGTGTATGAGATTGCGGTAGCTGTGATATCAATCAAAATTTTCCCTCCTATTGTACGTTGTTACATTGCGTCGCACAATAACCATGTGCCGAGAGTTTCACTTTGATACTAGTTCCGGTTTTTTTTTAATTCACGGCTCATATGGCAGGTAAAAGCAACCAAGAATGAAGCATTCAATTGCGACTATTTCTTCACATGGAATGTTTTCCGCTTCATCGTGCAGTCAATGTTTCGGGCACAAAAAAGGGGCCTGTTTGATCCGTGGTATGCCGAAATCATTCCAGAACACAGAACTAATTGATGTCCGTTGTACAAGCCGCACTTGGAAGATTTTGGAGTTGAGAAGTAGATTAAAAAAAACCTCCACACAAACACATACACATCACACCGGTACCAATTATTCATGGGAACAGGGTCCCGAGTTCTACCAAAGGGGAATGAATCGATTTTCTACCATTAGACGTTCCATCCGGGCGTAATTAGGCAATTGTTACACTGTGACTTTGGCGTTGCCGCCACACCGCGGGCTGTAATTATGCTTCATTAGTCGGCATGGGCGACCGATCGCTAGCCACATTGCTTAGTCACTTGTAAACGAGGTGTTGGAATCGGAACTGTTCAAATTGCACGACGGATTTTAATGTCTTTTTTTACATATTAAAAATGTGTGCAAAATAATGTTAACTAACGCGATAAACGACGAAATTTTAGGATAGTTGTTTCCATTTTGGAAATAAAAAAATAAAAAAGAAGCTAGGCAATAAATAATTAATCTGATATTTGTAAACGATTCCTCGTAATACCAATAGAAACAATGAACATTTTCAAAATTATTATTTTATTAATACTAATAAGCCGGCAAATCACAAAATTAATTGAAAGTAACTAAAACAGCGTTTTCAACAGTTTAATTGAGATGTTTGCGAGATGTTTCGTTCAAGCATATAATTGACTCTTTCAGAAAGTTGTTAAATTGTACAGAAGATGACGTTGGCTTGTTAAAAACAAACTATTGAGCGAAAATTAAAGTTGTTGCTTCATTGTACAAAAAGAATATCCAAAAAAGATCTGAGAACAATACCTTGATTGATAATATTGGGGTTGCGTTTAATATTAAACGATCAGTGACGATTATAGCGTTTGGAAATTCTTCAACCAACAAACGAATTGATAAAACTGTGGTGATGTTGTGGTTTATGTCAAGTAACGGAATGTTTCATAAAATTGGAGAAATCAAAGGAATAGACGAATGGATGTTGCAAGTTAACCTACATATTTAATTATTATAAAGGAATGTCTACATTATTATCACATTAACTTTTCGATTTCTCTTTCTTGTTGGCTAAAAGACCTTCAAGGACATGTAAGCCAGTTCTGATAGACAATCCTTGCTTAGGGAAGGCGGTCCAGGTGGGATTTGATACCCGGTCCTGTAGTTTGGAACCTGCGCCATTTATTACATATACCACAGGGCCGCCTCATCTAATGTCTAATAGGAACTTAAAAAAACATTAAAATATACTCCAGCTTTTCATTATTAAAAAAAGTATTCAATAACCCGAAAAGCCTAAATAGCAGTGGATGTAATTTTCTAAGAGATATTCAGTCTCCCAACTGTAATGCATTCAAGAGCTTTTCAAGATTATTTTAGGTCATTGTTCGAAGTTGTACAATGCAGAATTATTTCATTTTTTCATAATAAAAATATATGGTTAACTTACAAAAAAAGAGAATAAAACCAGTTTTAAACATTTTTTTTATTAAAAAATTTAATTTAATTCTCAAAGTATCTTTAATTTTTTCAAATCATTTTTGAAGCTCATCCTTGATGCGGTGAGTATAAATTTCATCGTTCAAGCTGCTGCATTCTTTAGCATGAAAGTCATCCTGACGACGGACCATGGTTGTGGCATGCTTGATTGAAGCTTATTCACTCACCATACGACACGCTTCCTGCAGACTGGCAACTAACCGTTACCGAAGATCATACGCTAAGTTCATAATGCGTTCCGATTTTCTCATTCCCGAGTTTTTCCATCACATAGCGTGAAAGTGGGAAAGTGCCACGGAACCAGAGGATGGAATATTTGAAGGCGTATTAAAAGAAACTATCTTCCGGGAAGTGAGAAGATAGCACTACGAGGAAAGTGCATTCTAGACCATCGCTCATCATAATGTAATCGTAGCGCATTTATCAGCACACGGACTAGCACACGAGGCACCTTTGCTGGATCGTACTGGTGGACATTTCAAACGCTGCCCGGCATCGTTTTTCGAAGCTGGCTAGTGTGTCGACCCGGTGTCTCGCAGATGTGTCCTTCGTAGGGTGTTGAAATCCGGTTTTTGCGGTAATAAATCTACATTTCAAATGTCTGAAGACTTCCGGTTCGGTGGCATCAGTTACGGATTGATTTAAAGTGGACGATGGTTTGGGCAGGTCCGTTCGTTAAACCGCAACCGATACACCGTAGCAGCAACGTCATGATCCTTTCCAAAATGAGGTATTTTCTTTCCATCTTTACCGAATGACTATGAGATGATGATGATGATAATAATGTTGAAGATGGCTGCAAGAATTGTACATTTTAAAGGGCAAAACTTGGAAGTATCTGCCTTCAATGTTGATGCTTAGTGCGTTTAACGAATGTCATTGCTAAAATATTCCTATCACTTCTCACTCAAAGTAGAGTTCTCTAGAATCCTGAAGTGAGCATTGCAAAAGGATCCTCTTACGAAAATTTGAATACGTGTGGGATGTTTTTCCATGGCTGACCGATAAGTATCGTTGATTTGTGACTATTGAAGTCCGCCAGAGTAGTAAATGGGCAAGTTGGATCTCTGGATGCTAGTCACATAGCCAACCCATCGATAAATGCAACAGCACTCGACCGTAACCGTTCATTAGTCACGAATGCACATGCACACGAAAATGTCACACAAACGATTTGAATGTCATCAAATGTACAAGAAAAAATGAAAAAAAAAATACCAGCGCTCTTCAACAAAATCGAGAAGATTTCAGGTGATCAACATAGAATTTATGACTCCGAACCGTACCGGAGGTCCCACAAAACAGAACGTTGATGCTACCCTGGTTGAGATGAGCTGACAAAACCGCACCGAACGACGCCGGTTGATGATTGTGGTCGATGGTTTTGTTTGGACACCGGGTTTTATCAGGTTGATGCATTTCGTCAACGCAAGGAACCTCATTCTCCGAACACAACCACTCTCGATTCGCCTAGCATTAGGGTGTTAAACGGGTGATTCCAACAGTAAGGAGTGTCACTGTACGGCCGGGTGCTTATCACGGAGGGTGAACATTTTGGCTCTCGTTTCCGGTGACTGCAGTGACTGTGGTACGACATCCGGTGCATACGATATATGTTCGGGGTTCGATTTGCTAGATGAGTGATTTGTGCGTTTGATTCGATACATCCCACAGTGCAGTGGGGATGTGATGGTTTTTGGGTAAAATATTTGGTGAACATATCCATGGATGAATACGCCATCAAATTGGTGAGATTTTGTTACAGTCAGCTACGTTTAGTGTTGGGTCAAGAGCGAAAGAGGTACCTCAATTGCTCCGCTCATCTTATCGTGCGCGCTCCCGCACAGCCCGCGCTACATACAGGAGCGATTGTGCGATGCGCTCCCAGGAGCGAAGTTTGGCACCAAAAGGAGCGCTACACACAGGAACGATTGTGCGATGCGCTCCCATTTGAAAATTTCCTAAGGCTATAGACTTGGCTTTTTTGGGAAATTTAGAAAAAAATTATAAATGTGATATATTTTATTGCGAATTTGTTGCAATAAGTTTTTTTTCACTTAAATAGTGCTTTAAATTAAAAAAAAAATAAAAAATCAGAAAAAAATTTTAAAAAAATTTTCCACTCGAAAATTTCATAAGGCTTACCCCTTATGTTTTTTTTGAAAAATTTTGCAAAAAAAATTAAATTGATTTATTTTGATGCCAATCGATTGCAATGTGTTTCTTTTCACTCAAGTAATGCTTTAAATAAAAAAAAGAGTGAAAAATAACCAAAAAATAAAAAAAAATCGAAAAAAGAAAAATTTACTAAGGCTCATTTTTGCGCCAAGTTTTGGCTATAACTCGGTCGGTATCCAACGGATCGCCAATCTTTGACCTGTGGTCGATAGATGGCACCAATGGCTACATTTTCTTCTTGGACAGCCATGCCCTCAGATGTCTGTGCCAGAAGTTATGCGAGGAACCAAGTACCTTACCCTGTTTGATAAAATGTAAAATTTTCCTCATTTTTGAGCAATTCAGCAAAATTTATAAATGTGATATTTTTTAATGTGAATTTGTTGCAATAAGTTTCTTTTCACTCAAATAATGCTTTAAATTAAAGAAAGAATAAAAAATCAGAAAAAAATTTCAAAAAAATTTTCCACTCGAAAATTTCATAAGGCTTACCCCTTACGATTTTTTTGAGAAATTTAGCAAAATTTAAAAAAATTGTTTTATTTTAAGGCGAAATTGTTACAATATGTTTCTTTTTACTCAAATAATGCTTTAAAAGAAGAGAAGAATAAAAAACAAAGAATTAATAAAAAAAATTTAAAAAAAATTGAAAATTTCCTAAGGCTATAGCTAGTGGGTCATGAGCGAAAGAGGTATTTGAATCGCTCCGCTCATCTCATTGTGCGCGCTCCCGCACAGCTCACGGGAAATAGAGGTAGCTGTATCGCAGGAATCGCTCCTGCGTGCAGTGCTCCTTGTGGTGCGAAACTTCGCTTCTGGGAGCGCATCGCACAATCGCTCCTGTGCAGCACTCCGTGTGGAGCTACGTCAAGCGCACCGCACACTTTAGAGAACGAGAGCGGTGCGCTCCCCTCTTGCAAAAGAGCTACTTGACCCAACACTAGCTACGTTGAAGCATCATTCTCCTGGGGGATTTTACGAGATGCCATCTATAAAATATAGCTCCATGCTTAGCGATTTCATTATAGCCCACAAAACAAATTATCGATAACAAAATGCAGTTATACATATTTTGGCGCTATGGCTTAAGCTCTTCGTTATTCCTTATCTGTTTCTCAAACCTTATGGGACCCTTATCTCACTACTAAATACGAGTTCTAATAAACATCACCTTTTCGATCAGCGGGTGTTAAGGACTATCTTTGACGGATCTAGGGACTATCTGAACCACAAGCTAGCTGAGCTGTTTCGCGGGGCAAACATCCTGACGCTTGTCAATGCCAAAAGAATAGTATGGTTGGGGTGATGACGTGATAAGGATGTCGGACTCATGTACCACCAGGAAGGTGGTCTTCATCGCCCCGTTCGGCACGACACGTAGAGGAGTACAACGAGCTCTTTGGCTGGATCAGGTGGAGTCGAACTTGTCGGAGATCGGATGCAGCCGTGGATGGATGACTGCAGCTCTAGACTGTGGTTCCTGGAAATCCAGGAATTTCCTGTTTACTGGAGACCTGTCTTCGCGACGTGCTCGAACTTGATCAGCCCAAGACGACGAAGAAGCTCTAATGAAATTGTTCCAATAACTCTTATCGCGCCCAAAATTACATCTTTTACATCTGATGTGTAGTTCTACTGCCTTGTTTTCTCAATAATTTTTCGATTGCTCGTCAATGAGTAAAAATGGCAGTTAAAGTATTGTGGATGCTTTATTCAGAATATATTTCACAGTACTAGTATTTAAGGTATGACGGCACTGTACGACCGTATCAAATGCCATCCTGACGTGGAGTCCCCGTAGCAAGGACTGGAAATCCACATACGGGTAATGAAAGTCAAGGATATACGGAATAAGATCTAAAAGGTAAACTATTATCGGAATGAATATTATCAGATAGTTCTGGTCAAATATGTACTTATTTCTTATTCGTGAAGAACGGCCTAGCCGTATTGAGCAAATATGTACTTTAGCGTTCTCGAAATAATAGTCTAAATTAGAAAAATATTCAAATAAAGCTTATCCAAATAGTATGATTAGAACATTCTTTTTCGGGTGCGTCATACTTTCAAGATAAATTATAAAACAAACATAATAGAGATGACAAAAATTACTTACCTTAGGTCGCGTATCTATATGCCTATCTCTAGAAAATGTTTGAATGATTTCATCCACACAAAACAAAAGCTTTTGCAAACGATGAGGTAACATCAAACAATCGATTCAACCGTCCCACGACAACATCACGATTAAAAACAAAACAAAATGTAATTTGCGTGATCAGAAAGACACAAACCCAACCCAACAAAAAACCCATTACAACATTCTGCGATACGATGGTAGGCATATTCAGTAGTATGAAGGGTCATTCGTACGAAAGAAAAGAAGAATAAAAAAAGTTCCATGTCATCGAATGTAAAAACAACGACAGACACATTAATTTCACTTTCCGCAACAAGCGAACAAGGGGTGGCCTGAGACAAAAACAAATAGCGTCCATTGGATTAATAAAATACCACCCCGGCAGGTGGCCACACCGCGCTGTCATCGAAGCGACGTAAGGTATCCTCTACTTCCCATTCAATCTACCATCATCATTATGGAAATATGGTCAAACCCGTGAGCCGCAAGCGGAACCCGGCCCATTCCCGGAGACAAACGGAATGCCAGCCCCCACCGATGGGCAATTAATAAATCCAACCGTTTGTGCGGCTGCAACCTGTAAAGACACGTCCGCGCACCGAGCTGGCGGACGTACGGGCGTACGCGGTCGTCAGGAATTAATCATTGCCGTAATCGGATACGGTGAGAAGCTATCGCTGCCCAACGATCGGAGGCTCTTCGGCTATCGGTTATCGGACTCCGGGACGTTTGGTCGCACTCATGATGGATCGATCAATTAGCGACGATATGCTACGGGACCGTTTGGTTTGATCGAATTCTTCCGAGCGGAATGGTATCCTGCCCAGTGAAGCAAAAACCGTGAAGAAGATGACGAAGGACTATCTGACTGGAATGACCAATCTGCCGATGGCTAATGCGTGTTTCTTTTGTGTTCTCAAGGAATCTGTCAGCGCGTGTCATGGACGGCTTTTCTACTACCCAGAGTGCATTATTTGTGGTTAGAACGTTTCGATAGGCTTTAGCTTGAGTTTCTTAAAGCATCATTTCAACAAGGCTGGTGCATGTGTCGGTAATGAAAGAACCTTTTTCGTTAGAACTCATTCAATTTGAGAGATAGAGAATAAAAAAATTCAACAATAATCTCCCAACATCCCAAAGCCGGTTCTTTCTATGCGTTAACCAAATCGCTTCAACCAGCCGCGATTGCGTGTCTATCAGAGGGAGGAAATTAAACTGTGCGTTGCCTATCAATTTCGTTACAATGATCCAATTCGATACGCTCGATTGGCCCGAAACGACAAGTGAAGGCATTTCGATTTTCGTGCCGGTGGTCGCATGAGTGGACAGTTTGAGAGTATCAAAAAGTGGTTTAGACGAACCGGTTGGAAGCCACTTTGCAGCAAAGAGTTTCCTCAGAACCTTAATAGTTTGGACAAAATAAAAGCATTACCAGTGTTGTTGATGATTTGTGAAGGCTATTTGAACGTTGTTAATTAAGATATATTACGGTTGCGATATTCAAGTAAGATTTAGTTTCTTGAAAAATTATAATAACAATTTAATTCGATAAATGATGCTTCGCATAGCGCTGGAATAGATTAGCATAATCAAATTAAGACTATATCATGCAAAAAAAAATCACGCTACCTTTGTTGATAATTTAACTCTAATTTTGGCTCTTTTCCTCTTTTATCGAATCTGATTAATGTGGATGAACGCAAATGAAAGATTAGAAGATGGTTTTACTCTGGAAAAAGCAGGTGGTCTCGTATCTAATTTGAAACAGCTTAATTGCTTCCTTCAGCGTCAGTTGAAAAACAAAAATTTACATATCTATTTTGTAGTGTGTGACATAGTTTTGTTCATAAAAGTCATATTCACTTAAGGAAATCGCGGTTCAGTCAAAATTTGACCGGTTCGTTGATTGAATTGTGTATTTTCGAACATATTATTTGAATAACCGAATACTGGTAAATTTTATTCTTTCTTACGTCTAATGAAGAAGTCGGTTTGAACTCAGTATAAACGATTCAATAGCTTCAAGGCCGTTTACGGTGTGAGTAAGGTTACACACAAGATCGTATCTTACATCCATGTGATGTCTGTATAATGATATTTTGGTTAAAAGAATTGTTTTACCAAATGCATAGAATGAGAAGTTTTGTCTAACGTACGTCTAACGTCTAATCATACATTATTATGACGATTTCCTACCCGAGTTCATGTAGAAACTCTCATTTTTTTGTCCATATCTAATACATCAGCTTATATTAGAGATGAAAGAATTGAACTTTAAGCTATTTTAAATTCTTGAATATGTTAAAATATTGATCGCATTAATAACACTTCGAAATAATCATTCCAGTAACTCGTAGCATCGATAAAATTCCCAACATTTCCAACATAATATCCCGTACAACATAGTTTCTAAGGGTTTTGTATGTTAAATTTTCTCGGAAGGATTGATTAATAATGATTTTCCGAACACACGGTTACACCCATACACGTAGCTCCTGCGACACCAACATGATATCAAAGGATACATTCCAGGACGGGTAACATGAGGTAATGTGTTTGGGCACTGTTACGTACTAAAATCAATGGATACAGGTCACGATGAGCTTGTCAATGCGGGATAGCATGGTCAATGCGGGATAGCAAATGCAGATTCATTAGTGCTCTGCGTGTACTAGGTATATGTACTGCGTGTACTCCAAGCTATTCTCTCCATCAAATGGCCCAAAGCTGCATTTATACGTTGAGCTTAGAGGCGCTTTTAACAGTTCTCTTTTATCAGGAGTGGAAATAAATCATAATAATGAATTATTTCGATCTAAATATCAAAATATTACTATAATCGTATGGATCATAGCAATTAATATCATTAAAAATTAAAAAGCAAGGAAAAATTAATAGACGAAGGTCTCATCTATTTATGTAAAAAATTGGTTAATATCATTATTAAATTGAATGTTATATTATAATATTTAAAAAGAATAATTTTGATAATTATGATAATTTTTGTCGTCCAATTGGATCCTAAAAGTTATAGCTTTTAATACTTTGGAATTAATGTTCAAGGTTTGCTAGCCTCTGTGTTTCTTTATCGGTTATTTACCGACAAGACTCCAAATTATGTTAAATATAGTATTAATTTTACTGTGTTCTTAATGGACTACGTGAGTAAATATTAAAAAAAAAGGAAAATTAGTATTTCTTTTCCTCTTAGTTTTGTTGATTTCATTTAAAATAAAGCGAACGCCATTTGACAAGCCATTTGAGTGTGTGAGACACACATTAAAACTAATCTTTGAATAAGTAAAATAAATACTGTAATTCTAAAGCAAACATTTATCGTCTAACCAGTCGTACCGTTTCAATATGCAATTTCGTACTCCTTTTTTGTTCAGCACGTAACCGTATCTAATTTGATATAGATATGGTAGCTTATCCTGTCAGGAACACGTGATTTGATTACCATTGCATCGATGCTGAACCACGTGCCAAAATACCCTGAGTGTTCGAGTTGGTGAAGGAAGGTTCCGTAAACACGTGGTCGAAAATTTCAAAGCAATAAATTAGATTCAATTTCTTCGAAATCCGTCACCGAACAAGTGGTACAAGTTTGTGTACCACGTTTTTTTTTTGTGATACATATTCTTCACACGATTCCGTAGCACACGGTACTGCTGGCCATCATATACCTTCCGGCCGTGCTGCTCGCATGACAAACCTTGGGTGACCCCATGCTCTTTTTTTTACCGAGCAGTTGCTTTAATTAAGTTTAAAATTTCGTTCTAAATAACAAACACGTCCAATCGGATCGGACACGAGTTTCGGGTGCGAGTAATATCACCTCCTTTCTTTTATCACGGTGCTTATGCAATTTCTACGGAAAAGGGAGAAACAGTTGAGTGAAAAATACAAACGAACGGAACACAAAAAAACAACACCATCCAACTTAAATGAACTGTTCCCTTTCGTCCTTTCCTGGACGTGGAGTGTCCGTTTTGTGGGAACTTCGTTTGGACATCATCGGATAACATCGTGTGCCGGGAGCGCGCCAGAATGGACACTTTGACAATGTCGAATCTTCGAATGCACGGTACGGAAGCAGCCTCGGACGCGATAATCGTAAATTGACTTTCGTTCTTCTTTGAATGGTAAACTTTTTTTTTTTGGGGGGAAGGAGGTAAGAAGTTTTCGCCCGTGTTGTGATCCTTTACGGCCAACAGCAGCACACCACAGCGAGAGTCCTTTTCCCGTCGATGACCTACCGGATCATCCGGTATTCGACACCTAGTCCTGGGGGGTTTTTATTTCCGTTTTTTCTCCCCTTTGTTTCTTTCACCCGAATCTCCCCAGCTACAAGAGAAGGAAGCTTAACTATGCTGCAGGGACACCTTGGCAAGCTCCTCAAGCTTCTTCTGCACTCCGCATTGCCTTGGCTTCACTGTTCAAAAACTGTTTTAACTTTGCCCTGCTTTTTTTGTTCTATCCTTCCCGGTTTGTCGGAAGTGAAGGTACTTCGGGATAGTGGTCCATAAGAAAAACCAGATAGAACTCACACTCCCAACTCGACGATCAGCGATTTCTTTCTCATCAAACTTTCAACTATCCTGTTTTATCCGTACCATCCGTTCCATTTGTGATCGTCCTTTTTTTTTTCTTCTTAAGGTTAACAAAGGTGCCCAAAGTACCAACACCCCGCAAGGGAGTTGGGAAGGATTGAGAAATAACTGCTCCGTTGGTTGGGATCCTGTTTCCACTTAGCACCGTATTAGCGAACCCCGAGTTACACCCGAGCTTCAACAGATATTTAAGAACCTTTTGCTTCTTTGCTCGTAGAGCTGGGGGCCTGTTTTTTTGTTTGTTTGAGAAGGAATTGTATGGAAGAGAAAAAAGTGATGTACCATAATGATTCGTGCCCGTGGTGGCCCTTAGCCAACCAAGGTAACTTCGTGGATGCGTTTGGTCTAGGTTAACGCGCCAGAAGTTTTGCAAACAAAAACCTTCTGATGCAGATCAGACTCGGTACAAACCGCCCCTCGAGGAAGGACATCCATGCGATGTTTTTACCCAGTTTTTTTTTGTGTTGTCTTTTACATCTTATACTTATAGTATTTTTTTCTTTCTCCCAAAACCCCGGAGGGTTAGATAGGTAATATCCGGTGCTGCATGGTTTCGCTAGCATGGAGCCCGAACATTTTGATGGCTTTTGGCATCATCACCTCCACACCGTTCGGTAGCCCATCTTCAAAAAGGTTAAAAAGCCCCACAGGGCACGGGAAAGTTAGTCTTTGCCGTTGCGCGAGATTATTTCTACTTAGCGCAGCGCGATGAAAAGTCATTCATAAAAGGGCCTGGGCAATTCAATAAGGCGAAAGTTTTCTGGCCTTGGCTGTGCCACCCACCAACAAAAAAAAAATAAACGGGGTTAATGGAAAAAGTAGTACATAAAAACCGGTGGGTAGCTCGGCCAACGCTTTTTTCCCTTCATCATTCGGTCAGCTAGCGCTCTATTACAGGTCCAGAAGTCTTTTGTATAAAATACTGTACAAAGAACCAAAATCAAGAACATGAGAGAGAGAGAGAGAGAGAGAGAGGAGAAAGTGAGGTAAGAAAAAAAAGGTTCTAAAATGTAAGTGCTTCTTACAAGTAACAATCACAAAGATTTTAAACTTATCGCAATTTTAAGTTGCCAAATGTTGAAACTGCACTTCTTGGGGTCTCGAACAATCGCCAACCGGTACACCTCTTTTGCCTGTTTGAAGGGATCAAATTAAGAGCAAAAAAGGCTACACACTGTTATTGCACTTTCTGTTGCTGTAATTACAATGGTTTTAGCAAAGAGTTTTTGTAGGACTTTCCACTAAAAAGCATTATCCAAGATGGAAGAAAAGAGTTTTTTTTCTCTGTACATATGAGTTAAAGAAAGATTAAAAGATTTAAAATTTGTTTTCAAAACTTATCCCTTCGTCTTGGTGTAATAATTGCAGCGAAAACCTCAAAAACCATTTTCACGAACGAACGAATTGTGGCAATAAATTTATTAGCCTTAAGTGTCAGACCCCGACAACAGGAATGTGTTGCAACCGTTACGGTGAATTCCAAGCATCCACGGTAGCAGCACGAAGACGAAACCACGTTGACGATATGGTCAAGGATGCAAAAATGCATGAAAACCCTGTCGCCACACATAACACGTGCCCCGTAAACCGTCAGTTCCCCCCACACACACATATATGGGGTCGGAAAAGTCGTTTGCACCGAACCGGCCCGTTGCAGCTGATAAACAAACTATTTAAATGGAAATTATCCTCATTTGCATGATTCAGTATTTCGGTTTTGGGAGAAGGGTTTTTTTTGCTGGATCGGGCATAGGTGTCGCTCCCTGCCGGGCATGCTGTGTTATTTCTATTTTATTTTCCATGGGATGTTCTACAAAAAAAGGGGAGGTTATTGTGTGGTTACGGCCACGCTGACTGACCGGACGCATCTGCATCGCATTCGGCTTGCGGGTAAAAGGATCTTGCAGGACGAAACCACAAAACGTTTTTCGGTTTTTGGTACGTTTGGTACCATGGTCAATGGAGGTTGTACGGTGATGATGGTTTTTCCCTACTGCCGGTCTAGCCGGTCGAAACCTTGTTGCGTTTAGAGTTTGCGGGTGGTAAAAACGATATTACATTCCCATACTCACACACCAACAGGGCCATACCATTGGTGGGGGTTTGGTTTGGGTTTGCACATTTTCATGGAAAATTTTCCACGTACAACGAACGTTTCCTGCTTAAACGACCGACCATCGCCATCCGTCAACCGGTAATCGGCGATTGTGACGCTGTGTGGCTTTCCATTTTCCTCTCCCAAACACGACCTACCACCAAGGCCACCATCAAACCTGGGAATGACTTTTAACTGCCGACAGTTTCGACCGCAATTTAAAATAAATGACAATCAGTATGGATATGGATTTATTGAAATGTTTCAAATGCAGCTCGCTGTAACTGTGGTGGATGAATTTAGATGTTTTTTTTTTCTTCTGCTTGTGTGTCCTACACATACAACGTGGAAAGGTTAACCATAAAAAAATCCTATTTCCATATCTCACTGCTGAACAATTGCCGATATTGCGACAACACCGGTATGCTGTTAGTTTTGATTGCTCAGTAAATATTCCGACTCGTACCAATCAATCAATCATGCCGGAATTTACAATGAACCGCCAATAAAAGGGCGAATAAACTGAGGTTGATGTTGCTGTTGTTTGTTTGGAAAAAGTTTTACTTCCAGGAAACGTTTTATCCCGCAATGAGAGGATGTATAAATAAATAAACCATCTGTATGGATTATAATTGAAATTGTGATTGGTTTTGAATGGAATAATTAAAGTATGGAAATATTAAGATAAACGGTTACTATTACAGGTAATTAATAAAAGCTTAACCTTCTTAGTGTAATTTAATTTACAACAATTACTGTAAAGTGTTTAATAAAAAGTGGGAATAAATCTATTTGAAATATTTTATGAATAATTGAAATAAAAGTAATAGAAATAGTAGAAATAATAGAAAGACTTCGATCCATGTCCAAAACGCGAATTGATGGAATTTCAAAAATTATTTTGAAATGATAGAACAGGTTTACCTACTATTGATTAAAACCATCGTTAGTAAATGTTAACATTTCACCAGGCATAACTTTTAGAAATGATAAAGATTAATTATGAACAGTTTGAACAGCTCAGGGACCGTTGATCCAGAGACCATTGATAAGTAATAAAAAACAATCGCAACTGTGTTTTAACGTCTTGTTTTAATGGGAACTGGGTAAAAAATTTCTTAAAGAAACCTTTATAGGTTCTTGTAAATTTTAGGTTTTTGTAAATTTAAAGAGGCGAATATAAAAAAAGTAAAAAAAAAACAACTATCAATTAGAACGTGAGATTTAAAAAAGTCGATTGCATACTTTCAGGCGTTCTTTAAGTCAAATAGGCAATCCATCAAAATTATAAAAAAGAAGTACAGTGCACTTATTATGAAAAATAATCCAGATGTATGTAAAATAATCTTCTCAATTCCATAAAAAAGTTGTACAGAAAACGTTATTCCAAAATCGCTAAAAGACAGCTTTGTGTCCTTTAACCGCGTTGATTGGTAGCTCATATCGAAATCCCGTGTGCTAATTTTCTCCGTTCGCAACAGTTTCAGCAATACAAATAACTCGCCGAACAAAAAAAAGAAAACCTCAGCAAGATTGATTACGCGGTGAAAATTGCTTTCAAAGCCCTTTTGCAGCGGTTTTTCGTAGCAGCGATCATCTTCAAGCCGCTCAATCAGTGTGACATATTCCAATCGCCTTAAAGCCGGCCATTAATGCATGAGCGTCACCGGTATGCTCGTTATGAATATTTCCCATCAAAAATTCATATCCTCTTTCATCAAAAGTTGTGATTACTCAAGCTATTATAACGATAAAGAGCACATGTACCGTCCTTGAGGTGGTCCCCAACCCCCGGAGACCAAGGTGTAGATAAAGTGACTGATAAAGCTTGGCAATTTTCCACACCAGCTAGCGCCGGAGCACCGCGTATGAGTCACGGCAGTGGCTGTGGTGACTACCGGGAAAAAAGGGTCGAGTAGCCTTTTTACCACCTTGCGCTAGATTAGCTTGCTCGTATGTGGAGGAACCGCACACTTTAAGTGCCAGAGTGACTTGAGTTGATGCCTCTGCGTTAGGTTCGTGGTGTCGCACAAACTCGCCACCACTCCGGGTGTGGTTCTTGGCGGAACCGGAAACATCAAACAAAACCATAGGTGCTGTTAGTCGTCATCAACCTGTGGAATTATAATTGGAATAAATTTTACCAACGCTCCTTACCTGCCTTGACGCACCGTAAAAGAGCTCACGGACAGTGCGAACACCCAATGACGGTGTTCGGGAGCTCACAGTTGTTTTAGTTTTATCCGTTCCGTCTTACAGTTTTGCTACTAATATACGGGCCGAGTGAGTGGTTGTCACGTTTCCCTTAAGTGCAACGTCTAACACCCTTCCAAGAACGTAGGTTCCTGCAGTACCTTTAGTGTAAGGAGGTTGTATTTTTTAATTGCTTTCCGGTTCGCTTGGACGACTCATTGCATACGTTAACCCTTGCACACGGACAGCCTAGAAGGCGCCCAGGAAACATTTGTACCACGAGTGCACTTTAGTGAGAGGTTTGGGAAATGTTAACCAATTTGCCTCCGAAACCGTCGCCAGCACCAGGAGGGTGACAGATGTGTGCGATGAAAATAAGAAAAAAAGGACTTTCGAATAACAAGCCATTCCGAAGGATGTTTGGAGTCGTGTGCTGTAGTAAAGTTCACATTCGAGGAGTACTTCTTTAATTCCACAAGACCCGGAATGCTCTTTGAATGTTCTAGGTAAGCACTGAAAGTATCTGTGTTGAATGAGCTGGTGAGGTAGAACATACCGGTAAGTGGTAACATTACAGGACAAATTATGAAGTATAATTCTAGTTGAAGTAGTCTAACGCGAAGCATGTTGTTACAGATGACAGTCAATTAAGAGGTGAAGTGTCTTAATTAGCTAGCAAGTTTAATCACAAAATGAAAATGAGTTTATGTTGATTGGTTGCAAGGAAAAATCCGACTGAATGTAATCGTAAAATTTTGAAACTTCTTCTTAGAAAACAACATTTTAGGTAATAACTAAATATTTTCAAATTTGCTGGTAAATACAGAAGGATTTTTCATTAATCTCGTTTTATGTTTTTACTGGAGAATAATACATTTTAAATTGTAAAATAAATTATTTTATTTACTTTTATTTTACACATATTTCGGATCGGAGAAATGTTTTAAAGCGCTATCCGATCGAATTTTGTTTCCAAATCGTAGTGGACACATTTCACTGCAATACTTCAGGGAGTAGTTAACAAAATTTTACGACTTTACGATCGTAGTAGATTTCCGATTGGTAAAGAATAAGCATTTATTATTTAATACTAGACAAGACCTTTCAAAATACTTGCAAATATAAAAATAAACTACATCTGCCTCCAACAAAAATTATCCATCATTCGGAACTTACGGTAAATCGAGCGATAGGTAAGAAGTGTCTTGAAGTGAAATAATCACCTGTATCGAGAAGTATCTCATGACGGAGGAAATAGTCTTTTGATTTTAGCTGGCCAGTACTCAATAAGCTTAATCTACTAAGACATTACTGAAGAAGATACGATACTCTCTCTATTAGATACGATACGACAGCACATGGAGTGAGGATGTGAGGTTTCAACAATTCTAGTTCTAGGCATTTGTTTTTGACTCAGTTAAATTTAAAGTTTCCAATTAAATTGATAACAAAATATTATCAATGAAATAGATTACATTCATAGTCTATATCACTGGACTTGAAGTTCTTCATATACCTCCCTAACTCTCTAATTATCTCTAAGTGAATGAATTTCCTGTAACGACAAATTGATAGATACAATACATAAAGTTTCCACAGTAACTTTCATTATTTATTCTATTTGAATTTATTTTCCAAATTTGCAAAAGTCAATTGGCTCAGGTTTAAAAGTGTACCTCGTATTATTGTTCTTGGTACGGTTTCTAAGCCCTTGCCACAAGCACCCCAGGATTTGTCTTTCTTCGTAGCACAACATAGCAATTAATCAGCATACTTTGTACTCATTGTACCAAAATGTGTCATTTACTTACTTTTTCAGTTTTATTTGCCAAAGCTGTAGAGCAAAGTTCTAGCCTTCCAGGATCTCTTGCCAACCCCGGGAAAAAGGGTATCCACCTCCTCAAACTAGTCATGTAATTACGATGACCTAAAGAGAATTTGCAATCACTGCTGGACGATGGTGCACTATCGAAATGTTTGCGGTATTTTAAATGGAATTTTCATGTTTTGTATGTGTTCGCTTAGATTTGCATTGCCGGGCCTGGTGTATCATCCTACCGTTCCCTGGCCGTAGCAAGAAGCCCTCCATTGTTCCTGGGAAGTAGTTTGCTTTGTGCGTTGGTCAACCAATGAGCTGTACATCACGATCATGGACCGGCCAGAAGTGAACCTTGCACCTCGGCCACTCGGTACGTGTATCGGGAGTTTGCAGTAAAGTTCACTACAGGCACAAATCAATAATTCAAGCGGTGATTGAAAGTAAACATGTTTCCTGCCATGTGTAAAGTGTTCGAATCGGTGCCTGCCCTGTTACAACAGAGCCCGTGTGTGACCAACTGGGAACAACAATCGTTTGTCGTAGATACAGCATCCCCAAAGAGCCCGGTCCGGTGGACTTCGTCGGTAAGGTTTCGGTTGTCCCATTGTGTCGATGGAACGATTAGCTACGGTGCTCGGGATTGGTGGTTTGCCATGCCGTTCTGTCTGCTAAGCAGCAAGTCCTTGCACGTGCTAGTGATTGAAGGCCAGTGTAAACGTAAAAGTAGACATCAAATCAATCACTTACAACCAAAGTGGCTGCAAGTCAATGGCTTAGCTTCGATATTAAGGCATCGTGTGAAATACTCCTTTCGGTGGGCGAAAGCATCCCGAACCAACCATATCCAACCGAGCCAGAGCCATGAGGTATGTTTGCGTACGTCCACACTGTTGACTTAGTGCGCCCCGAAGGACAATATTTTTGCATCAGCCTACGCTGTACGGAACCGTTCGGTGGAACATTTTTGTGTTTTGTTTTCCATTCCCTTCATCTCTTCGTCTCGCTTGCGTTTGCATGCCAACGTACACTTTCTGCCTTTCATAATCAACAGCCACAATGGATGTTGATTTAGTGCGTCGCAAGAGTTGGGCCTTTTTTTTGCTGTTGGGTGCTTGGGGAACAACAGCCACCGGAAACGGAACTCTCAGCAGTTTTGGGGTAAGCTCGCAAAAGGCGATCGAACAAAAAGGGAAACAAGCAAGCGGCCAGCTTCATCCCATTTCTCGGTGGATTTTGGGGGGTTGGAAAAAGTCCCAAGATAATTTGAATCGTATTAACGACGCTATTGTTTCTTTATAAACTCTTCGCAAATACGCTAGCTGTTGTAGGAGGGTGCGATGGGTGAAACAACGAGATGCAAAGGGAACAGTAATCAACAACATCGGGGATATTCAAAGTCCTGAATAAACAATGTAAACCGAGCAGCATAGGAAACATGAAGCGTTCCTAGGCAGGAATGATAGCGTTGTGTCTTGGCAATCGCTAGGACTGGTAACTTTTCACACCCAGAGGACCCCCGGTGGCTATTCGTTGGCATAAATCTATCGATTTGATGAACTGAAATCGAATTTAAATATCGCCCTCCACGGACACAAACGCGAGCCGCAATGATGGTGGAGTCCTACTGAATGACACATGCGTTCCGTCCGCTATCGAAATCGCGTTTTCGGAAGTCAAGAAACGGTAAACGGTATCGCGGGGATGAGAGGGTAAGCTATCCGCCATTCGAGTGATCGATCAAACAGCCTTCCATTCAATTGGCCTAGCGGCTTAACCGAGAGTCAATGGTTCATTGTCGTGAGAGTGGAGTGCAGAAATTCGATTTGAAATGTCCCTTGAAATTAATATCCCCGTTCGATGGCGTTACGCTGCTATTGATTTTGTAGATGGCACGGATAACGGCAAAGCAAAGGATATTACGATTGTGCGAGGATTAGTGAAGATTATTAAAGCGGCTCAGAGATGGGACAGACAATGTTGGCCCAATGGTCGTAAAAGTCTTTAAATGGAATTATTTGAAAATGAAACACAAACGTAAGGAAGAAGAATATTTAGACATTTTCTTGTTTACTAAAAAAACTACTTACTTATTTTATTCAGTATATTGAGTTGAGTAATTCTATCAAAATTCAGAATTGTTTTCGTTCGCAAATGATGCAAATTGAATATTGCAGAAATATATTGCAGTGAATTTAAATATGATAATTTTGCATAAATATCATTTATTTAAATGTCTGATTCTAATTTTATAATATAACAGAGAATCAACTTTTTATTTAAAAAGTAAAAGACTTTTGTTTGAAAAAAGAATGCAAATATAAAAAATATAGTCTTCTCAAAATCTGAGTTTGATTTAGCTTTGTTTTATTTTTTTACAATTGAGAGAGACCTAAGAAATTGAAGTTTACGGATGTTTCATGTTGGTACATGTTAGTTAGCAGTTAAATATAATGAATCATCAGTTCTAACAAAGCTATCCTCAATAAAATGCACCTAAATACGACAAAGCAACAATCAAACATTCAATCGCTTAATAATTCATAAAATTATGCTCAATTCCCAAAAACCCCGCACCAAAAAGGTTCTGGCAGCCGGGGTCTAATTACCCGATCGCTTTAAATTTACGCTGTTTTCCCAGTTTCACTGTGTTTTTTTTGTTTCCTCCCTTGCCCATGACAATGTACTTAATTTACATTCCATTAATTTTTAAGCTTTATCGCTCCCGCGCCAAGTCTGCCTATACCCGTTCCTAGATCGTAGACAATTATTGTTGACCAACGCACCGGCAGTAGCTTGACGATAGGTTGGATGGGATTCTATTATGTAGGGGATATTTCAATTCTACCGTCTCGAATGAATGTGTCCCTTTCTTAATGCAAACGATGGTGGATAAATTTGCTTCAATGATGGGGGAAGGAGAAAAAAACACAAAACACTCTGTCGCAGATTGCTATAAGGATGGTTTTTATCTGCGTTTCAATCCTTGTGTTATTCCATTATTCATATTCTAACAAAACGCAACGTGTAGTGAGTTGGTGGTCGGATTCCCCTTACATGCACGAAGGTAATAAACGCGACTACCGTAAGGATTAAGGTAAGGCAGACAACGGTATAAACAAGGTAGACAAAAAAATCCGCTGAAGTCGCTTCAGGCGACAGGCCAGATCCTTCATCATGTTGCGCTACCTTTCGGGTCTGATTGAGCGAAGTTTACCTAATCAAGACATTATCGCATAGCGTAGTTCAATACGGACTACTTTAAGCTTCTAAAGCTGATGGTGGATGATAAAAGAACGAACCAAAAAAAATCGAATGAATAGAATACCCACAGTAAGTATGCGCCCGTAAACAATGGACGGCATTTCCCAGCCGAAGGGGATTTTTTCCACATTTTACGAAAATTAATGAACCGTTCCCAACATTCCAGCTTCGGTTGAAGTTTTTACATCCTTCCTAAGATAGTCTATCACGACATTAACAACGCATGCAATGGTAGCATTGTTTGTAAACATACGCGTCTTTCGCTTCCAGCCACGTGACTCCCTTTGAAAGACACTTCCCGAAAGAACAATCTCGCGCCGAAAGGTGTCCCTGCAGGCGATGCCACCCAGCATCGGCCATCTGCTGAGGTTTTTGGGGTTGTTGTTGATAAGTGATCGGTGCTCAGCCGAAGCGGCACTCAACGTACAAGGACTAATTTTCCCTGTTTGCCCAAAAATATTGCCACCCTCAGGAAGTGGTAGCAAAGGAGCACACACACACACACATTCACTCGAAGGCGTAACAAATGAATGCAATATCAAACAAGGCAATACGATACGGTCATGAAAAATGCATTATCCTAATCCATCAGGTCCCACCCTCTTATGCTTCTTATTTTCTTTTCTTTTTTTTTTGTTGTTGTTTTGGCCAGATTGGCCAAAGTGGTAGTGGCGATGATTTCCCCCAGAAGAAGAAATATGTGTACAGTTTGCTCGTGAGATCACCTCAAGGCAATGCATCGACCGGGTTGGGGTTCGGTGTACATATTTTTCTTTTTGCTTTCTCCTTAACATGTAAGAATGGTTCTACAGAAACCTTTCTGCACAAGGAATCGATCACAGCAAAAGTAAGGTCATCGATGGAAACTTACACGAACACCATCTGGCGCTGGTAGATTGCGTATCAGTAAAGGGAAATATGCTTTATCGCATACATTACCATTATAAATGAGAGTTTTTTTTGTTCCATTCAAAGATATTTGTTTGGGGTGTCTGGGTGAGTGGATAGTTACTCTTTGCAGTGAGTTGCAGTATTAAGAAATTGGAAGCAATAGATTTTTAGAACCTTCTCCTTTAAACAGGATATCTACATATATAGGTGATGGTTATATCTTCAGAATATTTCAGGAGCTAGAGTAGTTTATAGAATATGACAATTTCTACCACCTGGTATCGAAAGGTCGTCTGTAGCGCATTGTTGAAGAATGGACAAGTAAGTTCATATCCCTTGACGTTCGCTGTTTCTTGCAGACAATGGAAGTTGATAATTTTCCAGTAACCAACATCTGGCATAAGACATTTGGTCATCGTATTCCTTATTAGCTCAGTAAAGTTGAATGTATCCTTATGTTATCATACGTGGTCTTCAAATCAAAGGACATCTGATCTCAAAGTATTGCTCAGTTTTCGAGTTTCCGCTATGGAATCTTCTTCGATAAATTCTTCAATCTTTCTTACGATTTGAAGTATTAGGGAAAATATAGAGCAGATGGGGGAGGTCCGCTTTAATTCTAATATACCTGAAAAGCCCGGTATGACCTTAAGGGTCTTTAACCCAACAGAGAGAAAGAGAGAAAGAGAGATATCATAGATGGTATTCAATATCTGAATATCCTTACAGCAGTTATGCTTATTTCTATCTATCCTATGTTTAACATAGGATATATTCTACCAAGATTTGTATAATAAGGTATCGCTTCGTTATTCCATACCTCAGTAGTAATTTAATAATTTTATTGCTCAAATATACCTTTATTTGTTACCAGTTCTACTAGTATTCTATCAGGACTTTTTTCTGGAGTTAACGGATCGTTTTTCAGAATTTGCCCACTTTAGGTAATAGTAGTTTGATATCCTCTGCTAGTGTCACGTGAAGCTGCCGTACTAATTGTCAGTTTCCTATAGCATCAAAATCCCATCCCCCTGGCTGGTTTAAGAATAGATCAATTTTTATGGGCATTTTTAAATAACACACGAAATTATGATGTGTTCCAATTATATTTTTTAGTAATCATTTAATGGTTGGCGGGGTTATAAAAAGAAAGACGAATTCATGTGCTTAAATGACAAACAATATTTTATTGCCAATCATAAAAATCCAGTACAAAATAATACGCGGAATACTTTGTTAATAAAATATGCACTATAAATGGCTTTGTTAATAAAAAATGCACTATAATTCATTATTTGTGAATTTGATTTAAAATCACTCTCTTCAGTGCGCGATTTGATAACAGGTGATAAAAATTAAGTAAAGAAATTAAGCATGAATTCTAGTATGTTGTTCAAATAAAAATGCGACCTTCTCTTCTATCTACTGTTCTATCTGTTCGCTATCTACAGCTAGTAATTAGTACAATTTATAGTGTAAGTTACAATTTAAAAGGTAATTTAATAAGTTATAATAAATTATATACTTTCTTGAATGACATTTTTCCTTCTTGCATTGTCTAAATCTTTTAGCACATATCAGCAATAACCACATATAGGTTTATTACTCAGATCTTGAGGATTACTTAGGAGAGGGAATCAGAGTAATGGCTGAAATGATCCTAACACAAAAAAAATTAATTATACACAGTTTAATTCTTTAAAATAAACTATTTTTACGTCCATTGGTTTTTTTCTGAAATATTTTTTTAACGTACTGTAGATACTGATTCCATGACAATCACGAAATAAATCAACCCTTGGTACACGCACTCTTGTTTGTTCAACTTTACCCCCTCGAACAGCATCCTGACCAAGGGCCTAAATCTATAGCAAACGAAACAGATCATTGACGGTGCTGTAATTCTCGATGTTGCTTGCCATCAATCGGACACCGTGCAATCATCATCCAGCAAACGAGCGCACCAAACCAGTCAGCAGTATTATCGTATCGTAATCACAATTGTCATCAACTTGTGAACCGAAAACACCAACCGACCGACTGGAAAACTGGCCACGAAACAACACCCGTTCAACACCCGGGCTCAGATCCCTCGGTTTGCTGGTTTTACGATTCCGATCAAATTTCAGTTCCATTTCGCTGGACGCAATGGTAGTGTTTCCGTCTGGCTGGGTGCTGTGCAATTTAGCACGGTGGGATATTTTTAATCGAGACAGCAAAAATCTCTCATCCTTCATGCTTTTTTTTCTTTTTGTTTGATGGGTTTCGATTGTATGACCCATTTATCGGGCCTGGGGCGACTGTAACATCAGCTGCAGTGGGGTGTTATTTGATATCCTGAAATGGTGCTTTTGGAGGGAATTTTTGGCGAGTTGTTTTGGTGTTGGTAAGAGATGATTTTTTTTTGAGCTGAATATAGTATAAAACATGATTATTTTTTTCTACATAAAGCTGGAATTTTTGCAATAGACAATAAAAATTTTAAGCAAAGAATAATTATGTAAAACAAAAGCAATTATTTCGTTAGTAGTTCCTGGTGAATTTTAAAAGAGTTATTGAACATGTGTCCAGAACATAAATGATAAATACTAAAGGAAATAATAAAACTACTACTACTTGATATCGTCTTCAACCACAAACAATCACGCAATTTTGTGGTCCTTTTATTCCAACCAGCAAAACTCACCACCTCTGTCATCATTCGGTGGAAATCTGCCAACTCGCACAGGGATGTGGGAAAGAACTAAGTGAACGAAGAATTGCACACATCCATGGGCCAACCTTATGTGCAACATACATTTCCACCGAACCTGCAGTCAAAGACAAAATTGAGAGATAATGCTGAAAGCTCCACGCCGGCCTGAACGCCGTTTGATCGAGTGTAGGTCTGGTGATGTGACGATGATGCTGTGCCGTACAAAGAAACACCGAATGTAGGCCAAAAGAGACGTATCGATGAGAAGCAATGACAACCGTTCGAGATTAAGATTATGTTATCGTGGAAAACGAACGATGATTGGTAACTGCTTGAGTTCTGCTTTCGATACCCGGGCGGTTGGATGATTGTTTCAACCGAACTGATGAAGGAGAGTAGAGTAAGAGGCTTCCTTTTTTTTTGCTTGAGTTTGAGTAAGCTTTTTTCACCCTTCATTGCGACACACAGGAACTGGAACAAACTGCAATCGTACGCTGGGATGCTGAACCGTTTTCGCGCTAAAAATCGGGATCAACTCGACAAAATCAACGATCCACTTTGGTGCCACCCGGCTAAACCCGGCTGCCAATAAAAAGAAATGTTTACAAACGGATGATGGGGCCGGTATGTTGTTTGGTACGGAATGGCGACCACAGGGAAGGGAAGGGAACGAAACACGAAAGGCGGTAAATCCGTGATGTTAAAATAAAATTTAATTGACAGATTAAATGGCAGCATTGTGGCGATTCCGATCAATCCTGCCCGAACGAAACAACCGGACCGTTATGGACGTTAGCTCACGAAAACCTTCCAGTCTACCAATCTTCCTTTCTTCATCGAATAACGCTGGAATGAGGAGTGATGCAGGGAGGATCTTTTGCCCCTCCTTTAAATGTCAATGTCTGTAATATGGTTTTTGCAAAAGTTTTTGCATCCGATTGATATAATGGTTCGAACAAAAAAGAGCAAAAAAAAGTAGAACTCTCCCCTACACGATGTCGTCCGCATGGAGGAAGAATTTATTACACTATCAACCGAGCAAAAGCGGATTGAAACAGAAATAATAATCAATTGTCAATTACAAGATTAATCTCTAAGCAGATCGGGTTAGCTGATGAAATGAGCCGGATCATTGGCTGCCGATAATGGGACTCTTGTTGCTGTTTGGATGCTTTTTTATATTGCACAAAACAAAAATAGATGATCTTTTAGTTTCCAGTCTTTTGCGTAAATGCTGTGATTAAATATCAATGAGGTAGGTAGCTTATGGAAAAAGTATTCTATAAGGATAAAAATCAAATAAAAGGTTAGATGGAATCAGATGACTGGATCCAGCAGACATATTTAATTTGAAAGAAATTAATCTAATATACACCTTGCTGTTTTAAATATATTTATATATAGTAGGTAAAATAGTGACTGAAATAGTGAAATCAATTATTTTATACTTAAAGAATACCAAATAAACAAAAACGTAATTAAACATTCATGGTTATTACAAAAAATAAATTAAAAAACAGAACATTCTAAAAAGTAATTAAAATACAAAAAAAGACAATAGAACACAACTTATAGGAAAGAAACTAACAACATTAACTTACTATTCGCTCAAACTTTTTATTCCCATTTTAACACATTTTTTCATACTTCCCGGATTTTACTTCTAACTATTGTAGGAGTTCTTTAGTGTCAAGCTGCCTCTTTCCATGTTCGCTGCCAGGACGACGTAACAGGAGAAGCTCCCAACACTTCAGCCATATTCAATGGTACATTATCTAGGGCTATCGACTACTAGACTTATATGTCTCTCTCTTTCCTTGTTATTCATCTTTAAATATGTATGTACATCTCTTGCATGAACTTTACTATGTACTTGTCTTATACCGACTCCGTCCCTATTTTTCCATTCTTCTCTCAATGCATCTTCCGAATTCCTTCCATACTTCACTTTTCACACATCCCTTTCTCCACTAACAGCATTTTGTGCAGCAAATAATTCGATAAATCGTGGCCAGCTAACACTCTATTCATATTGTTTGCCTCTGTCGCTGTTATTATTATGCCTAAATGTGCTTCTTGATATTGAGCAAATTTTCCTCCTCTCGTCTCCATTTCCGCTCTGTACCATTCTCTTGTTTCCAGGATCTTTTTTTTCTCAATATTTATTTTACATAATTCATATTTTATTATTCAGCACTTTTTTTCGAATTTACGCCTCTTTTAGCTTGATTTTAAACAACAAAAATTATACAAATAATAATCAGCAGAACAAAATAAAATGTATAAAAGACTCAAATCCTAAACTAATCTATAAAAAAACTCTTTTAAAAATAAAAACTATTAAAGTTTTTCTTATTGCAAAAAAAGCATAACATCATTGAAATTTGAAAAAGAGCTGAAACAAATAGGCAAATATAAAACTTCTGAAGATCAACACAAAAAAGATAAACCGAAAAATAACAAATACAATTACAATGTTTGTAATTTGATTAAAAGAGTATCATTACAAAGATGAACAATTGATAGGCAAACAAGATCATTAAATGAAAAACATAATATAAATGGCTTTCCAAACAGCATTAAAATAAAACAATGATGAATTGGATATCTCCAGTGTATAGGAAGTAAAAGAGAACTACATCAGTGAATTATATCGTTTAAAAATAACGAATGATGTCAATCGGTCAATTGATGCGTTACCTGCAATCCACAACTGACATTGCACACTGATCCCATAAAGGCAGTTAATTTGTGATGATTTACTCCTGACCAGGCTTCTAAACACGAACTCTCCAACCAGCAGGACAGCATTTCATTCATGACACAAAAAGTGCATAAAATATGTTCCCTGTCTAGAACAGAGTGGTGTCCAATATTTTTTTTTGGCTCGTTTATTTTTAAACATTCATTCATGGCCTACCTCACGTACTGATCGGATTTTCAAATAGAAAGTGGCTTCAACCCAATTAGCATGTTTGATAAATTTTCATAATTTATCGCACGAAGCCAACGCAACCAAACAAACCGAACCAGGGCCACGGCAGGATGTTGGGAAAAGAACAAACGGTACGGTCATTATGGGCTATTGAGGCCTATTGCAATAATGTGCTGTGCTCTTGACTCACAGGTCCGTCCGGATGGAACCGGACGGATGGACGGACAGTGAAGCTCTAGAGACAGAAACACACAAAACACAACATGTTACCCACAAAATGACATTTCATCGGATGATTTAGTTACGCTGTTTTCGGCATGTACGTATGTGCTTGATATTTCTCTCCTGTTTTTTTTTTGTTTTATTTGGCTGTCCTCCTCCCGACACCAAACGCAACCGCCAAAGTAGGTGTGACTGCAAGTAGATTGTGTTGTATTTATCGATAACATTAAAATAATTCATGGTGCCATTAGTAATAAAATATTTATGAGCACACGCCAAAATTATGCACACTGAAAACCCACACCCCAGACCGTGGTGTGACCAAAGAACCCGGACACCCAGCAGAGTAGCATTTGATCAGATGAGTTCCATTATTTTTTTTTTTTGGTGCGGTCACAGGTTGTATGTTTGAACACCTCGGATGGGAAATCTATGTTATGCGTCATTCTGCGGCATGCCGTGTTTGTACTGTTGAATAAACAAACTATTGCTGACTGTTTTTTTTGGTCTCTCTATCAAATAATGCTTTTAATAGGTCATTTTTAAGTTTTATGATTTTTTTTAGCCAGAACAAAACCGAACCGAACAACAGGAAGGCAGTATCAATTTGTGGTTTAAAGTGCATCGATGTCAGCTGTCAACGGATTGCTGGATATACCGCCATATGAGCGTTGACTGCCGTGTTTTGAAGTCTGCCTTTGTTCAGACCGTTCTCTATTTAAAATGGGTTTGGGTAATGAAAATCACAGCCATATCATTAATGGACGTGATTAATACGGTTATAAAAATGTAAAAAGTATTTTTTTTGCTGTCTCTCGCTCGTCCGCCACAATCGCATCAGTGGAGTAGTAATGCAATCAGCTCGCTTCACCGATTCGCTTCCGCAAATGTAGATTTTGAGGTGTGCTACAACAAAGTGGTTGACAGAAAGGAATTGTACGGATTGATGGAAACAGTTGCTAAATGCATTTTGTGGCTACCGATTTACACCGTCATATGTGATGGCCGGCCTTTATCCGTGGCATTGTAAGTGATAAGTGGTAATAAACTGTCGGCATTATTGATGTAAATGAAACAACGCTGATGATCGGTGAATGTTGGCCGTAATCGGGAATACCGTTTGCCGTAAGCCTTGGAATGTGATTCGTACGATAAGGATTTTGGGATTAAACATTTGAGGCGCAGTATGTAATGTTGGAGATAATAAGCTTGCATACTAGTGGCTGCACACAAAAGCTTTAGACTCTACTGTACGTTTATCCGTGAATTTTTAAATAGGTTGCGACTTTTTTTGTACAAATTTAAATAAATACTTCTAAATATTATAGTCAAGAAATATGAAAAAAATTAATAATATTGCTTAATCTTCATTTCAATAATTCCCTAGCCGGATATGTTTCGCACTTTTAAACCTTAAGGAATTTAACATAATTAAGCGCTCGGCTTAATTATATTTTAGGAATGCGTAGAAAAACGTGTTTTCTATGATAGAAGCAAAAAACTAGAATTTTGTAGTTTTTGTAAATATACTTTTAATAATTAATATTCGATAATTTAATATTCGATTTGTTCCCCATTTCTTCTATAATCACCTACCCGGGTAACTAATACATTTTGTATAAAAGTTTTGTTTTCATTAAATCTTGTTAAATAATTTAATGCAACTTTATTGGTAAAATTGAAGTCATAAAACAGCTAAACTCGAATATATTTTTATTAAAGTTGCAACGCAGAAAAGGGAAGTATACGGATAATCCGTCCCCCGCAGCAAAGATTGACTATCCGACTTGGTTGTAAAAATTAGTCTATTTAGTCAGAAATGACCGGTGTGACCTTACATGTCCTTAAGCTAAGAAGAGAGAGAGAGAAGGACCTGGGTGTTGGCGGTTATACTTATGTAGGAGGGAAGGTGTAAAAATGTTTGATAGAATAAAAATATGATACGAAATAAACATGTAAAAAACAAAAAATGTGTATTATTAAACAGGTTAAAAATTAAATAAAAGTCAAAACATTTATTAGAATTAAATAAAAATGCATTTCAACGCGGAAAAGTGCAAAAATTTAACAAAAATTGTAAGACCTACCCGGGTAGGTGATTATAGAAGTAATGGTGGACATTGAAATATAGGATAAATAGACAAATACTCAAATGAATTTAAAGAAATATCTAAAAAAATTAAAATAATTTGTTTTAATATGTGGGTATCGGCCATTTAAGATGTGAAATTCCTATTCCAAGTGTTATCAAACATTTCACTTACTTCAAAATAAGCGAGACAAATCACTACTCAAAAGTGTACATGTTTGTGTACGTATAAGAAGCCCATTTTTGAAGACTAAACTGACCCATTTAAGAAGTTGATGTGGAAGCTTTTAAAGATAAAAAAAAATAATAAAATATAACTTTTATCAGCATAAATTTATAAATGTAAAACCTTTTGTCGTATGCCCTATGATAATTTAAATAGAATCTTTATAAATGTATTAAATATAAGCCGCTTAAATGTAATTGATTAATAATCTGCAAAAACAACAGTAGAAGCGCCTATTTGCCTTGTAAACCAATGTGAAAGCACCCAATCCGTGTCGTACCGGCGCTTGGTTGATATTGTTTTAATGGCTTTTTTAATACTCCACTCTATGATGATGAGCGCGGGATGGTTTCCAAAAACATAACCCATTAATTATAAATACATGTTTACTAATTTGAATTCAAGTCGAGGTTTTGTTTCGTTTTTTTTTTTGTTTGGTTCATCTTAATGTTATTTCCTCTTTCGATGGTTCCGTGGTAATGATCGCAAAGGGAACAGGTGAAATCATTCCCGAACCGGCTCAGCTGCAGTCATCAAAACTCGACTGTAAAATGATCAAATTTATAATTCGAAATGTGATAAAATCTATTATTTACGACCTCGGACCATGGACGGATGGTCGTGAGCCCGTGTGCAGCCACAACATTCATACGTGATCGTCTTATCGAGCCAACAACAGCCACTCGGTGACTCCCAACGAAAGGATCGAGCCATCGTACAATCGATTTTACCCAGCAGGGGAGTTTCGTTTTCAGCACAGAACCATCAAAACCTGTGGTCAGTTTCTCGCTCGCCGTGTTGCGGTGGTACTTCGTTTTACTTTTGAGGATTTGTTTTTTTGGTTCCCCCGTCTGTTACTTCTTTAGTGGATCGCAAAAGCAGCCAGCAACGACACCCAGGGTATCATCGTAAAACCGATGCAATGTGTCGAAAGAAGGAAAATATGTTTAAAACACACAGAAACACACCATGGACAGAAAAGGATGACACAGACTGGCGGTGTTTTTTTTTTTAATGGGAAAGCATACTAATAATCGTCTACTCATTCGGTTGGATCGGTTTTCACTGTTGTTTTGTTTGATAAAGTTATAAAACAACAATTTATGATCATCGCCGTTCCAGTTAGCTACGTGGGGACGTAAGCCACATTCAGGTCACAGCTAGGCGCATCGGTAGATGATTGGTTAAATTAAATATTAATTCATTTATAACAATCAAATTCTTCACCTGTTCTTTTTTTTAAACCGAAGGCCGATTAAACGAAACACAACATTAATTTCGTATGAAATGATGTTATTGAAAACATAAAACACTTGCCTTTTAATGAATGAACACGTGGCTTCGATGTTTTTTGCGGTACTGCTAAAATCAAATCGAAAAACATGCAATAATATGGTAGATTAAGACCGTTGAGATGGTTTCAGCAAAGAATTTGCATATATTTGAATAAATCGAACTGACTGTCTCGATGTAATTAGTATGGCTTTCGTTTGATGGAAGTAATTTTCGAGCGCAGGTTCTTTCATTATTCAAAGCAGTAGAGATGACAGTGAGTTGTTCTTGGGGAAATGTGATAAGATAGAATTCGTTTCCCGTGGAGCAGTGCAAAGTTAATAATGAAGAAAAGAAATTCATTTTAGAAAGCGAAAATGGAGCTTTTCTTGGAGATGAAATGTTTTCTTGGAGATGAATCCAACTTTAATATATACTTCAATGTATGCTAGATTTTGGCCACAGGTGCCTGAGAGCTTCCTCGATCGATCCTTTTAGGCGAGTCGATCTAATTCCGAGATTCTTCGGAATCGATTCTAGATAAATTCGTACGTACCATATTTTCTCTGGATATAAGTTGCAACTCTTAGTAGCAATTAAGTTTTCAAAATCAAAGGTGCATCTTATACGTACGTATAACTATGGAACAGAAGACGATTTTTGAGGAAAGAGAATCGTCTCTCGAATTCTGTAGAGTAATGCAGAAATCTCTTAAACCTATGCAAAATTAATTAAAACCACGTTGAGAATTAGCGGCTCGGTGGTGTATGTGATAAACGGCTCCGGTCCACACGGCAGGACTGGCGATCAAATCCCATCCGAACCGTCCCCCACCAAGAAGAAGAAGAAGACGTTGGGGAACTCTTAAAAAAGTTCGACCAAAACTGTGGTTTGCCCCATAGAGAAGGGCTGAGAAAATCTTAGACAAGTTCAAGAAAATACTGCCATAGAAAAGAATGTTGACAAACTCATGAAAAAATTCTGGAAAACTCACATTGCTCGCAAGAATCCTTTAAAATAATTCAAAGACGATTCAAATAGACGAAAGCTCTTGGAAGTTCATAAAATAAAGTAAAGGTTTGAGGTTTGAGAAACATTAGGCAAAACGACATCCTTAAGATAATTCATAACTACGACAGGTGAAGGACAATCCAAGTTCTCCCAGGTAAGCGGAATAATAAGGAGGAATAAAAATGGTTTGGTGTCGTCGGAGTAATCCGGATTCCCTTAGAGATTAATTAATTTTTTGGAACGTGAAAGTCAGCAAAGATTCCAGAATTAACTACGAATTTCCCAAAACTAAACATTACCTTTTTTTACATCCCAGACGGATGTCCCGACCACTGTTCCAACGTTCCATTGACAGAAGTAGTAACATAAATTATTACAAAATTAAATTGTGTAATAATGTTCTTTTTGCTTGCTTGCATTTAACACACTTAAACTCAAAAGATTTAAAAGAACGTTAAGTACTAACAGCAATACAACGAAACGGTCGTACCAGCGTCAAGAATCGTACGTAATCCGTTGCTGCTGTTTTTTTTTTCCTCCATCAATACAAGAACTTCGCATTCGCTATTGTAAGCCGTTGAGAGCTGCATTTTGCACTTGATCGTGATGCGGAAATGCTAGAAATGTGCTGTACGCTTTAATAGTCGTAAGCATTCATTCTCTGGCGAGCTAGAACTCGACGAAATCGAATTGAATAAACCGAACTCAAGCGGAAAGCAACCAACGGGCGTGGTTATGTGGTCGGTTGCCTTGCAAGAACTTCTTCTTCGGTCGACCATTACCATCGACCGATCGGCCAACCATCCGTGGAGCATCGTGAACGACACTCTTATTCTAGCCGGCTTTGGTCCATTTCAGCATTTCGGAGTTGTGGATGCACTGATCAAAACTATAGGTACGAATCCTTGTAGAAGTCATACAAGATTTAATGTTTAATAACCTTCAATTCGGCAACATCTTGCTACGCTCAGGCAAAGGTAAAAATTCAACATTTACCCATGTTTCGTTAATTCAATTTTACACTTAAACATGAACCGAACTAAAATGACTAAGAATTTAGTCCAATCCGCAACTACATTCCCAGTGTGATCTTACAGCCGTAGCTTTGAAGAAGAAGTTTTCACTTGTATAAGTAAAGTTTGCTCCATGATCCTGCTATTTTGCAAAAGTACATTTCTCGGCTAAACGGTGGGTTTCACAGTCGTCCATCGTTTGTCCATCGTGTACGCACCACCGGGCGGAAGCGGAAATGAGCGTCAGTGAAGGTATAGAAGCTACCAACGCCGAAGCACATCCAAGCAACTCAACCACACCGGCAAGGAGTCCGGGTATTCGAAATGCAACGGGCGACAGGAACTCAAACAGAAGTATGGAAACGTTCATGCCCACCCCGTCAACTGGACTCATACATCGTGCAAGGGATGGAGTTCTGTTTCTTTGGTTTGGGAAGAAAATAAATTAGCAACATAATCGATTGTGAAAAAGCAAATGAAATATATGGCTCTTTGACGGGGTGGGGGCGCTGTGGAAGTTTTCGAACGTTGGATGGTTCGGTTTTTAGTGTGCGATAGCTTCTCCGAAAGACTGCTAACCACTGCTGACAACACACAGATAAACGAGTACGAGAGAAGTGAAGGGAGAGATATTTTCTCCTACCCAGAAGGAATAAAGTTTAAATATGAAGGAGTTGTTTAAATACGAACACACAAATTATAGCTGCTTAAGGGTTTTGCTTCCTCAGCAAAACGTCTGCTATTCGTCTTATCTATCGGAGATATTACAAGCGCACGTAATTGTTTCATGGTCTCTTTAAGAAAACATTTCTTTCTATTGTAGAAATAGTTTTACTTTAGTAATCTTTTTGAGATAAGCGTACTTGAGACATACTGGACAACAGTCTTGCTGTTTGTTATCCGGTTAAATAAGATTCAATGGAAAATAATTGTCCTACAATATTATCAAGATTATATTGCTTTTGTATTAAACCAATTCAGTCAATATTTCTCCGCACAGCAACACCGTCCCGATAAATCACCCCAAATCAAATATGTTCTCTTAATAAGTCAAATCTAAACATCGAGGGTGCAACTCGGAATGAATAAGCTTGCGTATGTACGATTTTATTTATGGCATGCAATCATCAAGGATTTTTGGATGAATCGTTGGGAATTTCCCAATATTAAAGGGATATCGGCTTCCCCCGACTTACGATTGGCAGTGTGCGAATGGTTGGAATTATTGTTCATCCACCCTCATAACCTAAGCATTACTTTCTCATTATCCCTAAACACATTTAATGCAACTCGTATTAACGATGGAAACAATACGCGTAGTAGAATGAGATGCTCATTATTTGTGATCTTGTGGAAACTGGCTTATGGAAAGACGGAAACGAACGAGTTTTAAATAGGCATAGTTAGGACATATTTTGTGTACTTCATTGAATGTATTGATTGTGACAAACGAGAGAAGAAAAAGGAGAAAATTCATGAAAATTAACTGTCACTTCGTCGATTAAACGTTGCTACTCCTTAGCTCTCTGAACATAAGCTTTATCTCAACACTTCGCAAACTAGTTTCTACAGAAGCTTAGGATTTCCGGATTCATCCACGTGTTGGGCGCATTCTTCTGCACTTGCTTCTCTTGCAGCGGTGTCGGACAGTTTCCGTTGAGACATGCTAGCATCCTGATCTTGTTACTCGTTGGTGGTACGCCGCTGTCGTCCGCTTAGATCCTGGTTGGCGCATTTACAGCATGTTTCCTTAACCGTCGTCTTGGCCAAACCGCTCCTATCTGTGGGAGCGCTCGTACGCTTAACGATGTAAATGGGAACATCCAGACAAACGCTGCTAAGATCGGACAGTGAAACAGCACGTCCCCTCTGGGTGAAGTAGTACTGCGACGGAGCCATACCCTGTGTAATCGTCGCGATGAGATGTGATCAGTTTCGGCTTACTGAAGCATGGTTCACATATTACTTACCGTATAATTAAAGATGGCAAGTTGTATCTTTTGTGTTGAGGTAGTCGGCGCCATAGGTATGTGCCTATGACGGAAAACAAAGTAAAAACTCATTGTTTCCAGCAAGCAATCTTCGGTCACTTCGTCAGCACACACGCGCTATGATTTTTCTTTTGCGCGCCTTTGCTGAATTTTGACAGCTCAACAGTACTGCCATACAGTATAGCACCGCAATACGCAGTACCCGATACATCGCGGATTCGCTCGATTCCATTCAATAGCGTTTGTTAGGTACTCTCTGTATTATTTCTGTTTTCCGCATACCTTCAATATGGCAACCGTCACATTGTTTGAAACTGGTGTACGAAATTAATCAAAAAACATTCGAATTTTAGTACATCATCAAATATATCTTACTACATAGTAATTAAAAAAACAAACATTTTTAAGCAGAAAGGCCAGGAAAAGTCACCATGACTAAACACACTTAAAAATGTAACCTCACTGCAAAAGTGAGCTTTTTTTGTACTTGCACAGGCTAGATTGCAAATATTTCTTCTGTTGAAAGTTTTCACAAGCAGGAAAAAACTTTTAAAGAGGATTTGTATTTGCGAAAGGCAAAAATAAAATAACAACTCCAATACACCTCACTCTCACGAGAGTGAATGGGGAAAATTGGCGTTAAAAATGTAAATCCAGGAAAAAGTGTGCTTTGGTACACTATGCAACTACCAACAACACCACCACCAAACAACCAAACTTCGCGGGTGTGAATGAGGAATCATTAAAACTTTCCAACTGCATCCGGTGCGCTTCATCCGGCAGTTTATTACGATGCGCAAATGCACTGGCGGCTCACGACTGCTAGTTACTTTTTCCAATTTTTACGCGTTCACAAGTTGTAGTGTGGAAATCTATTTTGCTACCACGGTAAATTATTTCGATGTGAAAAATGTAACGCTTTTAGCTCGCTGCCTAAAAAGTTTCACCATGTTTTGGACCGAGTTTGCGATCTTTTTTTTCGCTCTCTCTCTCTCCCTCTCCGTATGGTGATTAAGCATGGAAAATTAATGAATGTGTATGCAGGTGCATATATTTTTTGGCCCATATAGTTTTGCCCAAAAACGCGTACTTTTTTGGACGAACGGAATTTTGTAAATCATTGTAATATATTATATGTTTCCATCACGCAAGCTGCATTGAAGAACTGTGTAGTCATTTTCAAAAAAAAAAACAACTTATACAACTTAATTCACACCATTTTATCATTTTTAACATTCACTAATGCTACTTAAATGTTACGAAGCTACCTTATCTCGACTTAATTCACCCACTCAAGTAATTTATTACATCATAGATAATTTAAACAGCACATTTGAAATTGAATGGGAATGGGTGGGAAAAGAATAAAACAAAAATGAAACACTAAAATGCCACCAAAAAAGGAAATCAATTTTCCCGCCAATCGGAAGTAAGCGAGGAAATGATGGTGCAAAAATTGAATTAAATGATAAAATAAAATCTATAATTTATAGTACAGGCTAGGCTACCCGTTCGGTGGTAAATGGTTTATTTATTTTTCATTTACCACTGACTCTGTACTGGGGTTTGAGGGTGAACCTCCCGCTAACCGCACCGGACACGGAACAGGATGTAGTTCCATCTGTTAAGTGTACGGCTCGGTTCTGTCGTAGTAAGATAGTAAGGTGAATCAAACGTTTGGTCATTCATCTTGCACTGGTTCTCTGGCCGACGGCTGCGACGGTGTTATCCTTTTTTTGCCAACTCCTCGCCGTTTAACACTATCTTCTAGACCACAGTATAGTGTGCTGCATCGCCTAACGAATAGCCTAACCGTTGATTGATGGTTTAATTTAATTTTACACCCCCAAACGCTACCATGCTGTGGAGGTTTGTTTCGGGTGCATCCGGCATTGAATCGTCGTCCTTCGCTTTGCAAGCCGGCCCGGTGTGACAAAGTGTAAATTAGATTCGAATCAATTTATTTTCCAATCATCGTTTCGCGTTGAATGCAAGCGATTTGCCGTCATGTAATTGTGGAACCCGTTGCATTAGCACAATGAGAACACATTAAATAATTTAAACGAAATGCGCCAACCTTTGCTTTGGTGTGATTTTGAAGGTAATGTTATTTTACGGCGCTGCTTCCACACAATAGGACCTTGTATCAAATCTCATCTGCATCATCTTCTCGTAGAAAGGACTGACTATCTGGCTAGTAATAGCTGGCATGAGCAATCAATTGATTTGATGATTTAAAAAACGAAGAAATTTGTTTCCCAATCATAAAAAAAGAGTTATTCATTTGTTTATTTTATAACAATTATCAGAAATATTGTTTAGGAGATATAAAATGAAGAGAAGCATAAATATATCCTTAAAGCCAATAACTTTGTCGGCTTAGAACGTTAGATAAAAAACTAGACAAAATTTATATCAATTTGAGTTTCATATTTTTCGCCATTGAAATTTAATTATAATCGTCTTATTTTCATTAATATTTATTTTATTCAGAAGCATCATAGATGAATGCCTCCCTTCACTCATTCCGGAACGATATACTACTCACATTGATTTCAACCGATAATTTTGATTGCTTAGTACACCCTCATGGTAATAAATATTCCGCGAATCCAACCTGGAAATTCATCAAAATATTCTATACTGGCATTTCGTCCCCACACGTTCAATCTGATCGATCTATCGCCATCAAGCGGAGCGCATGGGGCCGAATTCATAAGTATGCCCCGTCGACGCCGCTGATCACTAGTTATCGTAATTACGTTTCGCATAATTTAACAGTGATCGAATGGAAAATTGAATTCTGACCATAATTAGAGCAAAACCGTTTAATTAGGCTATTCCCTGCATGATTCGTAAAGCAGTGAACGATTAGCTGCACTTGTGGATCATTGACCCGGGGATTATGTGGTTTGTTTTAGAAAGAAAAATTGCGTTCCAATGAATGACGAGTGGTCAAATGCAGATCAAAATGTTCAAGAGTACGTAATTATTTAAACCATAATGGCACTAATACTTATTAAGTTTAAATATTTTGTATACTAAACTAAAACTCCTGCAGCGAGCATTTTGCAATAAAAACAGTTGAGAATAAGTTTCATGAGGGACACTCTCTTCCTGCACTCGATCTACGAACGAAAAACGAACTGTTATAAGGGCACAAGGGAAAGCATTTCGAATTCTTACACATACAAGTAACAATTTCTTAGAAACTGCGCCATTTAACTGCACCCGGGAGCTTCAAAGTGCATCCGGCACACTATTTCCGGGGTGTCAATGTCCTTTCCTGTGCACGAACGACATCTTAAGTGCGTTTGAGTGGTTTTTAAAAATTCGTTTCTAGGGAAAGTGTTCCGGATTCCGGTTGCAGCTAGCAAGTTACAGCATGGTTTGGAGCTATAAAGTTACTAAAACTGTTATAGAATTGTTTGAAATATTTGTATATACAGTATAATGCCGTTTATTTGAGGATTATTTGAGAACTCGATCGTAGCCGGAATAGTTGGAAAATATGGACAAAAAAGATTGCAAAATCATTTTTTTCTTGTTGAAATATGACCTTAGAGGTATCATTTTTGAGTAACACGGATAAACAGACAACCAGTTAAAAGGTTCCCAGAAATCTTCATTTTCTTGGCGTAACGACCTCTCTAGACTAGACTCTCTCAGGCTATGGTTAAGCTTCCCAGATATTACAGTAAAATACTTAGCGATTTGGTATAAGTTCCAATATTTCACTGGTTTGAGAATTAAGTTTATATTTTTTTAATAGAAAATTTTCTAAACGTCTTTCACTCCATCACACACCTCAGTGACTGATGAAGCTTCCCGGAGGTCCTAAGCGGAATTGTTTTGTTGGGGCCTCCTGAACTGATGTCGCACTCAGGATTGTGTCCTGGCTTTTTAGGGTGCTGGAGAGGATGCTTCTCTTTCTTGACAAGGCAAATGTCACCATCGATACAGCTTATCTAGATGGATGGCACTTAACAGAGTTGAAATATTTCTTTGATTTGCGATTAGATGTCTGGAAGGTGTTTGAACACACGTATCGATATCGACAGTTCTTTAGGGTGAACAACAACAGCTCGGGAGTAAAACCATGCATTACGGCACGTTAAACGAGCGTTTGAGAAAGCGACCGCTCGCATCGATCATACAATTTCATACCTTCCATACAGTACCCTTCACATGATAAGGTGTGAAATTAGAATCCTTCCAAAAACCCCGCATTACCAACCCTCACTACCAAGAAACTAACAAAATAAACGTAATAAATAGCGAATAAAGATAGGGTAGACACATCAACCCGGTTCACATTTCGTGATTCAAAAATCTGCTTACCGTGACTGCGCCGTCGATCATGCGGTTCCATTTTATGCTTCACACGCATGGTTTGTCAGTTTGTTACGACGTCAAAGCAGAAGGTTATTGAGTCGATTGCACGATTCCATTCCAGTGTCATCTTCGGGAAGGTGCTTATCACTTCCCTCCCCAATCAAGCGGTACTTGTCATCTTTCCCAACCTTGGAGAAAAAGCGGCGGTCTGGGTTTGCAAAATTCCATCACTTTGGGTTCACCTACCCTTTTGCCCGTTTCTGGCGCTTCTCAAATACAAATTCAAACCTAAAATTCCAGCCACATAGAACAAAACTCTGACTCTTCCACACGTTACAGACACGTTGTCAAAGCTCACCGAAAAAGGGCATGACATTTGGTTCCCTGTGTCGAGTTTTTGCGGTCGCAGCACGCAAGCAGTGCTGTTACACAAGAAATTGATTTCGATTTCGTTCCATCGCCATCCCCTTTTCGCGGTGCAATGCAAGGCTCATCGGAAATCGGAATCCTTGAACACCCTGCCCTTGTTTCGCATGTTTATTACCACCATCAACCTCCACCACCACCACCTCAGAATACACTTTTGGCTTACGGAGCATCAATTTTCCTTTGGAGAAAAAAACAAAATCCGCGATATTATCACACAAACACTGGGGTGCGATACTACCCTACCAAATCTGCTCAGCCCTCGATGGAACGGAAATGAGATTATGGAAAATATGCAATCTTCACTTTCACCGTATGTTATGACATCGATCTTTGCCATGGCGCCTTCCGGTACCGTTGGTGCACTGTCTCCGTCTGGTGACTTCCATGTTGTTCGGTTTCGCCTGGATGAACAGCCAACCTGTGCTTTGCAGTTTCGTTTTCTACAGTGGTTTTTTTTTGCAATGTGAGGATATTATCGATAGCGAAAGTGGAAAGACACAGCGTTTCGTCGGAGAATGGTAGCAAGGTGAAAGAGCAAGAGGAGGAAAATTGGAATTGCAACCTCAAAAGGTGACGGTGGAGAGAATGTAATCGACACGAGGTTAAATGATGCTGATGAGGTTGAATACATTGTGGATTTAACTGCTCAGAATCACATCTTCATTTCCTTTTTATTTTCACACGCGTTCAATGATAGTTGATTTAGGAAATGTATAAACATTTGTAAGGTATAGTTTTAATGATATTTTCTTAAAATCACTATTTTTGTTTGGTGTTTCAATTCTAGAAACCTATGAAGTTGGTGGTTTTGTGGATTTATTACCGGTACTATATCCCATCCAGGCCGTACTCCTTGTTTCCTCCTTGTCCTTGTTACTTGTTTCCAAAAATCTATTAGTCTTATACACAGTGTACACATATGTGTACGTCCTGTTCCTTGGAAAGTACGAACGAGTATTGATATGAAGCTGTCATTTCAGAAACTGCACGGATATTGAGACACCCCGATAAAAGGTACCCGGATAATCTGCGCTACTGTACCATACTTTTCAATAAGACATATGTACGGCCAAGCCGTCCTAACGGAAAAAATCATACTTTTGATGGGAAGATGTAACTACTAAAAGATTCACTCACCTGTATGTTGGACGACACTAGAGATGAGAATAACAACTCTTTTTAGTGAGTCATCTCAGAGTGAATGAGTCGTTATTAGGAATCAGCTCGTTTAACGACTCATTTCGGAGTCATAAAAAACCCAGCTTAAACGTATAAGCCACGAGGCTAAAAGGGCCCCAAAATTTTTGGCGCTTCCTCCGATCGGTCATAACGGATGTATGCCAGTGATGTCAAACTCATTTTGGCTTGCGGGCCAGTTTGAAAGCAAAAATTATCTTGCGGGCCAAGATAAGTCAGAAGGGGAGGGAGAAGTCGGAAGGAAATAAAATTCAACAGTTGCTTGGACTATAAAAGGGATGAGACTACCTTTAGACCTTTTAGACTATAAACGGGAGAGCGTATTACTGAAGTGTAAAAGAGTACACACATAACATATACAAATAAATCCTCGATTTTCTAAGCTAAACCTCACTCAAGTCAGATAACAATCGATGTTCTTGTTCTTAATTCGCGGGCCGCATTCAAAGACCTCTTGGCCCGGATCCGGCCCGCGGGCCGTATGCTTGACATGTCTGATCTATGCACTATAGATCCTTTAGTTTTGGGGCCTAATTACCATTCCGATTAGGGCCTCCGAGAAGCTTGATCCGCCACCGCTCCTATGGCTGATATATTTGATATAAAATATTGATATATTTTAATGCCAATCAAACTTATTGAAATAAGTTCCTTTTCACTCAAATTATGCTTTAAACAAAAAAAAGAATGAAAAACAATATTAAAATTAAAAAAATCTAAAAATTTGAAAATTTTCCTCATTTTTGCACCAAGTTTTGCCTATAACTCGGTCGGTATCCAACGGATCGCCAAACTTTAACCTGTGGTCGATAGATGGCACCAATGGCTACATTTTTTTCTTGGACGGCCATGCCCTCAGATGTCTGTGCCAGAATTTATGCGAGAAACCAAGTTCCTTACCCTGTTTGAGAAAATGTAAAATTATCCTCATTTTTGCGCCAAATTTTGGTTATAAGTCGGTCGGTATCCAACGGATCGCCAATCTTTAACCTGTGATCGATAGACGGCACCAATGGCTACATTTTCTTCTTGGACGGCCATGCCCTCAGATGTCTGTGCCAGAAGTTATTAGAGGAACCAAGTTCCTTACCCTGTTTGAGAAAATGTAAAATTTTCTTCATTTTTGAGCAATTTAGCAAAATTTATAAATGTGATATATTTTAATGCAAATTTGTTGCAATAAGTTTCTTTTCACTCAAATAATGCGTTAAATTAAAAAAAGAATAAAAAATCGAAAAAAAAATTAAAAAAAATTTCCACTAGAAAATTTCATAAGGCTTACCCCTTACGTTTTTTTTGAGAAATTTTGCAAAAAAAATTAAATTGATTTATTTTAATGCCAATCGATTGCAATGTGTTTCTTTTCACTCAAGTAATGCTTTAAATAAAAAAAGAGTGAAAAATAATAAAAAAAAATCAAAAAAATAAAAAAAAACGAAATTTCCCTCATTTTTGCACCAAATTATGCCTATGACTCGGTCGGTATCCAACGGATCGCCAATCTTTAACCTGTGGTCGATAGATGGCACCAATGGCTACATTTTCTTCTTGGACAGCCATGCCCTCAGATGTCTGTGCCAGAAGTTATGCGAGAAACCAAGTTCCTTACCCTGTTTGCGAAAATGTAAAATTTTCCTCATTTTTGCGCCAAATTTTGGCTATAACTCGGTCGGTATCCAACGGATCGCCAATCTTTAACCTGTGGTCGATAGATGGCACCAATGGCTACATTTTCTTCTTGAACGGCCATGCCCTCAGATGTCTGTGCCAGAAGTTATGCGAGAAACCAAGTTCCTTACCCTGTTTGAGAAAATGTAAAATTTTCCTCATTTTTGCACCAACTTTTGCCTATAACTCGGTCGGTATCCAACGAATCGCCAATCTTTAACCTGTGGTCGATAGATGGCACCAATGGCTACATTTTCTTCTTGGACGGCCATGCCCTCAGATGTCTGTGCCAGAAGTTATGCGAGAAACCAAGTTCCTTACCCTGTTTGAGAAAATGTAAAATTTTCCTCATTTTTGCGCCAAATTTTGGCTATAAGTCGGTCGGTATCCAACGGATCGTCAATCTTTAACCTGTGGTCGATAGACGGCACCAATGGCTACATTTTCTTCTTGGACAGCCATGCCCTCAGATGTCTGTGCCAGAAGTTATTAGAGGAACCAAGTTCCTTACCCTGTTTGAGAAAATGTAAAATTTTCTTCATTTTTGAGCAATTTAGCAAAATTTATAAATGTGATATATTTTAATGCAAATTTGTTGCAATAAGTTTCTTTTCACTCAAATAATGCGTTAAATTAAAAAAAGAATAAAAAATCGAAAAAAAAATTAAAAAAATTTTCAACTCGAAAATTTCATAAGGCTTACCCCTTACGTTTTTTTTGAGAAATTTTGCAAAAAAAATTAAATTGATTTATTTTAATGCCAATCGATTTCAATGTGTTTCTTTTCACTCAAGTAATGCTTTAAATAAAAAAAAGAGTGAAAAATAATAAAAAAAATCAAAAAAATAAAAAAAAACGAAATTTCCCTCATTTTTGCACCAAATTATGCCTATGACTCGGTCGGTATCCAACGAATCGCCAATCTTTAACCTGTGGTCGGTAGATGGCACCAATGGCTACATTTTCTTCTTGGACAGCCATGCCCTCAGATGTCTGTGCCAGAAGTTATTCGAGGAATCAAGTTCCTTACCCTGTTTGAGAAAATGTAAAATTTTCCTCATTTTTGCACCAACTTTTGCCTATAACTCGGTCGGTATCCAACGGATCGCCAATCTTTAACCTGTGGTCGATAGATGGCACCAATGGCTACATTTTCTTTTTGGACGGTCATGCCCTCAGATGTCTGTGCCAGAAGTTATGCGAGAAACCAAGTTCCTTACCCTGTTTGAGAAAATGTAAAATTTTCCTCATTTTTGCGCCAAATTTTGGCTATAAGTCGGTCGGTATCCAACGGATCGTCAATCTTTAACCTGTGGTCGATAGACGGCACCCATGGCTAAATTTTCTTCTTGGACGGCCATTCCTTCAGATGTCTGTGCCAGAAGTTATGCGAGGAATCAAGTTCCATACCCTGTTTGTGAAAATGTAAACGACTATAGCCTTAGGCTGTTTTTTGAAGTAATATTGCAAAATTTATAAATGTGATATATTTTAATGCTGCAATAAGTTTCATTTCACTCAAATAATGCTTTAAAAAATGAAAAGAATAGAAAATAACAAAAAAATAAAAAAAATATGTTCAACTCGAAAATTTCATAAGGCTTACCCCTTGCCATTTTTTTGAGCAATTTAGCAAAATTTTTAAATTTGATATCTTTTAATGCGAATTTGTTGCAATAAATTTCTTTCTACTCAAACAATGCTATAAACTAAAAAAAGGGTAAAAAATAATAAAAAAATTTAAAAAAAATTCTATAAATTTGCCAATCTCCTAATCAGAGGCGGATCCCGTGTAATATCCTTGCCGATCACACTATCGCGCTTGTTCGCAAATGCAAGTTTGATAGTTAGGCAGAGCGAGAAGTATATTCATTTGGCTAGTTTGGGTATTGTACACATGTATTCCGTTTCAACTCATGTGTATCAAACGTTTCGTTTCAACTCATTTTCGTTTCAACTCACTCGCACATTTTTCGTTTCAACTCTTTTTGCAACTCGACTCTCCACGGCTACATGCTTACACTCATGAGTGAGTAAGTGAAAAAAGAGTCGCTAAAACTCCTCGTGGTGAGTGAACGAAACTCGTTCAATACAACGTTTCAACTCACTATCTCACTCTTACTCACTTTGCACATCTTTAATTGATACCCAGTCGACTGGGAATGGTACAGAGTAACAACGGTATTCTTCTTCTTCTTCTTGGCTTAACGACCTTACAAGTCACGCCGGCCATTTCTGGCTTACTAGATTTATTTTACCACGTAGCCGGATAGTCAGTCCATGCTACGGGATCACATGCACCACCGGACCGCCCGACAAGGGTATTAGTAAAGCCTATTATTAAAAAATATTATTTTTTCTCTTGATTTAAAGAACCACCCGGTATTGATCAAATGAGATTAGACGACTGTATTCATATAAGACCGAACACTTCTAAATCCATTCCTTGCTTGACTGTTGGATGGAAAGTGATGGTTTATGTCACTGTCTTCACAACGTTTTGTGACAATTCAATAATTGCTTTACCCCTAATTATGGCTATTATTATTATTCACCACATGGAATACAAATTTATAGTGATTATAATCATAATTTAGACATTCCCATTCCAGTCAATTGGACACCCAAAATACGAGCATTTATCTTTTTTTTTTTTGCTGTTGTTTCATTCAATGCAGAATCATTTGGGAACCAAAAAAAAAGTACTCCGAAACATGTTGGTTATGAAAAACTTTGTTCATTTCGACCTCATGAACATCATTTCTTCACATGCTGACACTGTGGCAAACCATGGCCACACTTTCCGTCCGAAAGTTGCGCTGGTACAGAATACAATTTGTACATCCATTCATTGCAATAAAATTATTATTTAATGGTGCGCAACTTTACGAAACAGCGCTTAAAACCGGAGGTCCACTTCGAGAACCACTACAACCGAGCCATCAAGTTCAGGCTAAACAGTCTCGAGTTTCAATTTTGTCAAGAGTCGAAACGAGACATCGTTGATGCGTGCCTAAGCTGACCAGCTTTCCGGCTGCTATCGGTGCCGAGGCGGGGTTTTTTTTGCTCACTCGCACACAAGTAACAGTTGGCAAGGTCGACGGTTATATTATTAACATAGAGAAAGTTTTGCACTAAAAATGAACGTAATGGATTTCGTTATTTTTTTTTCCTACCAACGACAGAACCCTATAAGTTTCGCTTCCAGTAAGCCTGTTATGGGAGGAAATAATTAAAATAGAAATGAAATAAAATGTAAAACAATAGAACCACCTAAACTTTCGGGGAACGAGCTTTTTTCGGGTCCAGAAACGTCCAACTTCTGTGTCCGAGTGTTGGGTAGCAATTTCTACAACCCATCAAATCCATTGAAGATAGTCCAACCCCATTGGAAATGGTCACCCGGGGAAGGCTAACCTCCAACCGCAGATGCCTTTTAACGGGGAACTCCAACAGTCATTAATCTGGTTTGCGGTCGAAGATGGACCGAACCAGGCACGGGTAAGGATACGTGCGGACAGATCTCAGGCCTATATGATCCTAATTTTTCACTAAACACAACACCAATGTGCATACCTAGAGCACGCGTTCGAGGGACGGAGTTTTTAGTTAGTTGTGGTTTGTGGGACCGAAAGCTACGAACTAATTTGGCACTAATTTAAGCTCAATCCCGGAAAAGGAATATTAATTCCCTGCCTGCACAATGACGATGGGACATTAATCGGTAGTTTGCCCGTAGACTTTTTTAACTAAATTTCACACTCTGTCCCTTCTACATTGAGGGAAGTTACCTAAGCAAAGCTGGATAGCCTGTTGAGAACTGTGCACGAAACACGCACACAAAGTATTCGCTTAACATTGGCAAGTTTCAACGCCATTATACCGAAGAACAAATACTCCTTGTCGTTAGTTTGTAGTTGCGATGTTGCACAGGAAACTTTTGCCCGTATTCGCCGGGATGGTTAATTTCACGCAAACAAGTTCACTCGACCAAGCAGCAAACTGCTAAGGAAGTACAAGCAATGGCTTGTTTGGCCCCACCGCTTAGAACGTTGCAAAAGCAACAATGTGTTGGTGCGTCTTGATAATTACACTGTAGCGAAAGTGGTAAAAGATGTAATGAAGTAAATTTGCTACAAAGGTATTGTGTACACAACTGCTGCTGCTGCTACAGCAAATGATAAGGTTTTAAATGTTAATATACAGGTGATCCAAGGAGATGGGCTGTCTACTCTACAAACTAGCGCTAAGAGAGGGCCATCCGCGACTTAGAAGTTAAAACTTTGGGGGCTATCTTCTGTAAGTCAATTCAGATCCTGGGATACCAAATTGATGATGGCACCACCAGTAGCGGATTTAACGGTGGGCGGAGTAGTTGGCCGCCTAGGGCCCCGTAGCTTGGAGGGGCTCCGAAATACCCGATATCCAATTTCCATTCTTGATCCGCTTGATCCGCCACTGCGCACTACCTAACAAATCCTGACTTACGCAGGGGTGACATACTGATAGGTGATAGGGTCCTTTAAAAGACTTCCAAAATATTATTTATATTGAGCCAACCCAAGTAGCCAAATTAATAAAAATGCAACCATAACGCTGCTTGCAGGCTGCTTAACGAAAAAACGAACCTTACCCGAACCTTGGGGTCGTTTAAACTGCACACCGTACTCGATGGAACTATGGAGCTTGTTAGTGGTCGGTTAATGGTTCGTTATGGAACTATAAGGTCCATCAATAAGCACACGGTACTCGATGGAACTATGGGGCTTGTTATTGGTCGGTTAGTGGTTCACAATGGAACTACAAGGTTCAACAAGAAGCACACGGTACTCGATGGCATTTTGTTTACAATCCCATCGCTAATCTGTCAAATGTCGGCATCGCAAAACGACGCCATGTGCTCCGAAAAGTGAACTTTAACACGTTGTGTGCCATGTCTATCATTTTTGATAGACAGTGAAGTTTCCTGGGGGGCCATGTGTATCATTTTTGATAGACAGTAGTCGTCATTTTCAAACTGTTATTTCTCCGCGGTGGCTGCACTTTTCTACTTACAACCTTCGGCAAATATTAAGATAAGTCTTTTATGAAACTAATTACATAGTTGGTTTTCGCAAATCTTTAGTCCAACAATTTATAAAAGTATGTTTTTGGGATGCCTTTTTTCGAAAAATCTTAGCGTTTTGTTCATATTGCTGTCTCTTATGTTGCGCCGTTTGATCGTCTGCAGTGCGAGTGAGACAAATATATGCTTGAACAACAGACGGTGGAACGGCGCTTCACAAGAGATAGCAATATGAACAAAACGTCAGATTTTTCGAAAAAAGGCATCCCAAAAATATACTTTTATAAATTAATTTACTAAGGGTTTCTGAAAACCAACTATATAATTAGGTTCATTAAAGTCTAATCTGCATATTTGCCGAAGGTTTTTTGTAAAAATGTGGTATCTCCGCGGAGAAATAACAGTTTGAAATTTACATTTCCTGGGGGGCCATGTCTATCAAAAATGATAGACAGTCAATTTGTACACAAAAACGCCGTGGCCTGCTAGGAAACATCACCAAAATAAGCGTGGCACACAACGTGTTAATAATGCAATGTTTTCCGGTGGAAAAAAATCGGTGGAAATTTAACGTAAACGCGATCAAATGAAAGCGCTGTCGTCTTCTGTGCGTTAATGTAAACGTTTCTTGTGTCGTTTATTTTACCTCAAATGATAAGTTTTGCCTTGACTGCTAACAGTTCCTTATGCCCTCAAGCGTCCACAGTTTCAACGATGTTAAACGGCATCTTTCGACATTCAAAGAAAATATTGTGATTGTGACTGATGTCTGGAGGATGTATAAATGCAACTCCAAGCAGAAATGAGTCATTTTTTCACATTTTCTTTGGTTTTTTGTAATATAATAATATAATAACATTAACAATAATAATAATAACATAATCTTGCGTGAAAATAAAACTTGCATAAATACTTTCTTTAACATTTTGACGTTCAGGCTGCTTAAGGGTCGGTTAAAAGTACGGCGAACTTTGAAGCTGTTTATCTACTGCAAAAGTCGTATTAGAGAAGCGATCTTTAGCGTGCTCAAAATAGCTGCTTAAGATAATTTGGCTATTTGGGAAAGATACCAACCAGTGCTCCTTCAGCCTGAGGAAACTTCTCCAATCAAAACACCTATTAAACCTATCTTGTTTCAGTACGCCTCTGAGACATGGGCTTTATCCAGAACTGACGAAACCCCCCTTAGCTGCGAAACCCTCGAGAGGAAGATTGTCTGAAGTATTTTTGATCTTCTTTTTGTGGAAGGACTATAAAGGGAGCCGCTACAATGACGTGCTTTGTTGTTCCGGTGGGCTTGTCATGTCATTCGAATGGCACCGGAAGACTCAGCCCGTAAAGTTCTTTTAGGTCATCCACAAGGACAGAGGAGGCGTGGTAGACCCAAACTGAGACGGAGCGATGGAGCACTAATGCATCCTTAGACGACGGTGCTTGATCATAAGCGGTTTAAAGGATTAGAGGGCCAAGACCGCAAAGATGTTCTGGCGCCTGATAAGTAAGTAAAGTATTCAGGTGATAATTCAAGAGTTTTGATATTTACTACGATAATTCTACCAACACTGTTGTATATTGCTCTGTTTCACCTACTAAACTCATGAGGAATAGATCTCGTTTGATCAACAGATACCTTAGCATTAAAGCGTCAAAGTATGCATTACGAACTTAAAAAATCCTAACAAATTAACTTAATTTTGGTCATTTTCTATACAATCAATAATAAGTAATTTTATTGGGAATACAATTAGAGTTAAGAAATATGCATCAACACTATTATGAAAGTATCATTAAATAATGCATTGTAGATTAAAAGTAGCATCATTATTTTTTAAATTAATTTTAATAGTGTGTACGCTTGCCAAAACAATAAAATAAAATATAACACTATCGTTGTTTCTTGTAAAAAATAACAATTTTGTGCTACAGTTTTAAAACAAAATGGTTCAATTGAAAAATTAATCTATTGATATCTCTTTGGAAACCGTTCTTTTACACCTATTTATGAATTTTAAACATTGCTGTATACTTACTTTTCATCTATCAGTCTATAGTTAATTAGTTTTTTTTTGTTGGTATTATACTGCTTAATCATGTTTTGTTTTGTTAGTATTATTTAATTTCTTATTTGTTTATTACCTTATTTATTACTGTTTAAAATTTAAATATTTATCAATATGGCCAGGCCGTTCTATCTGAATAAAAATAAATAAAAATAAAAATTCAATTTTATGAATTTGATTTGCTGAGCTAATCAAAATTCGAATGATAAATGTGAAACATGCTCTTATGGTTAACTCTTGATTGAATTTCCCCAAAACATGCTTATTGTAACGCAATTCAAGGCAATTTGTAAAATCGCAACATATTAGCAATAATTCCTCGAACAGGTAATAAAATCTATTTTCAGTGATGAAACTCGTTAAAACACATAACCACACACTTCTAGCCAGCCAGTAAATAAGCCGGCAAATATCAGCGAAACATCATAAGGGATATTGAAACTGCCTGAACTGGTAGCGAATTCCGAACGTGAGACCACAAATTTAATTTCCACGTTACCCCTGCTACGTTATAGCGGCCGCTCGAAAGTGTGTACTAAATTAACGATTAATTAATTATTCAATGCCACCACATTGCACATTAACATATAATTTTCCATCCGTACTCACGGATTGGCGATGACGGTTTGGCCTGAAGGTGCACTAAGTTAGGTGAGAAAAATCTTGAATAATTCAGCGCCCCTACAGTTTGGCGTTTTGGGGCGGCGATGATAAGAGTGTGTTGCAGGCGTGTTGATTAAAGGTCGATGTTGACGAAACCGAAGGGTTTTTGGCTTTTTGGAACATAGGTTCAATTTCAGTTCAATTCGAGTGCGATTTATTTCTTGACTGCTGTGACTGCTTTGAAATGCTCATAAAACTCATAGCTGATGCACTTATTTTTGGTGAACAAAAATAAAACGATAATTATTTTCCTATAATGTAATAAATTTCTATAGCTCACTCAGTTTGAAGGCTCGGTATCGCCTATTAATTATTTTCTCTTTATTACCTTTACCGTGTTCTAGTTTCTTTCTAGTTTAGTGGCTAGGATGCGATGTACTACTTTAGTTTTAACATTTCCAATTAAATTGTTTAATTAAACATTACCACAGCTGTACATTTATGTGTAAAGGTAGGCAAAGTTCACGGTAAAACCTAACTTTAGCTCAATAGCAAACCAAATGTGGGTGCTCTTAGATACGTCTATTAAGTCCATCTGTTTTTACATTTAATACGATGTCCTAACACACACGCATAGGAAAACTGTTCCATCGTCACAGTTGAAACACAAAACTTACCACCTTACCTTTCATCCTGGAATATTATTCTGCGGCTTTGTTTTTTTTGCAAACTCTTGGTAAGCTTTCAATTCCACACGATGGAATGCAAGAGCGGCAAGGTGCGCATAAATCAGTATGGAACGGTGACAATCTGAAATGGAATGCGACGCCGAGAAAGGATAAAGTTTGCATTAGTGTAATCATTAAAAAAAAACCCCTCCGCTGCATAGAAATGCACTAAGAACTTTTGCAAAAGATTTGACTTGCGTGCTTTCAAGCGTAGCCGTCTTTTTACGCGTTTTTTTTTTGTTGGAAGCATTTTTTAACAAATTTAAAGTTTGGCGCCAGCAGTGCACTGATCCGTAACGTTCTACACTCAACCGCCGGAGCGAAAAACGCGTTGTAGTGATCGTTTCAGTTGAACGTCAACGCTGCTCATGCATGCGAGCGCGACGAATTACTAGGAGGAAACTTTTCACGGACAATAAAATCCTTTTCCAACCAACTTTTACCGGGTTGCGCTTACGTTAGTGTTGCCGTTGCATTTTCGTTTGGACTTGACACGAACCATGCTGGCGTAGGTGGGGGTAGGTTTACCTTGTTTAATATCTTTATAGAAATGGTTTTAATTCCTTGTTCCTGTTCACGGATCAGTCGGGCTTGGGTAAATTGTTTTAATCATTCAAAAGATAAATAGGAGAGAACAAAGAAATGTTGGAAGAAATTTTTTGATCGGATAAGATGTTATAACAACAAAATAATAATAGTCCAGTTTGAATTGAAACAAAATAAAAGGTAAAATAAAATTGCAATTACACAAGTTATTCAACAACATTGAAAGATTGCGTATCTTTCCAAGTCAATGAATCGTGCCTATTTAGGATTAAATCTCTTGTTCCGCCTTGCGATATGCAAACCGCACTACATCCGGTAGAACCGGTTGGCAGATACTACTGGTGAGTGCATCCGATCGGAGCGGGATAGTAGGTGCGTAAACACATTACTAATTAATATGTTTTAGTTATAATAAAGAAGTGATAAAGAACACGAAGTGATAAACGAATTCCAAACCTGCCCTTAGTACGTAGCGTACATTTCCGTTTTTCAGATTTGAAGATTTGACACAGAAAATTGATCTGAAAGATCTGAATTGATCTTTCTATATATTTACAATCAGATGCTAACCTTTCTCTAGTTAATGGGTGTGTACGATTTTTTTTACGTTTTTCAAATTTAAGAATGATTGTCATCGCTTAACGACAGGAATGAAGGACTTTTTTCCCAATTTGGTTTACTTCGAAACGGGCTTTGGTTTTGTAGAATGATTGTAAATTTCCTGTAAATTCGTGAAATTTAGTTTATTTAATTGAATTATTGGGGACGGCCCGGTGATGTATGTGTATGTATGTAAGTCTAGTTAGCTAGAATTGCCGACATGGCCTTAGAGGTCGTTAAGCCAACAAGAAGGAGAATTTAGTTATCGGTTTCCATGCTTGTTACTTCATAAACATCCTATATACTAAATGACCTGACCGAAACAATTGTAATCCTTTTACTAAACTGTATAGCCTTATAATTTATACATTACAATTTAATTTTGATGCATAATCTTGTCTCCTTTGACACCAGTACATCAAACCGTTACCGGTACATTTCCTTGCAGCTTCCAAAAATCCTTGACTCATCATCGATATCGCCATATTTTGTTCCTGCTTCTATCATTTACGGCGCTGGAAACGTGCTCTTTCGCACCGTATATTAATCAACCATAACCGTATAGAAGATATGGACTAATCACACCAACAAAAAGCAATGTTTAATCTCTTTGTTGCCAAAGAATTCAATGTTATTCCTGCAATGATTTCTAAGTTAATACTTCGTAGGTTGGATACTGTTATGTACCATGTGTTTTAATCTTACCAACATCAGCCTCCTCCTGTGTGTTGTCTCGTTTAATGCCGTTTTATGATGTTTTGATAAATTTTCAGGACACGGTTTTAATAGGCACCAAACCTGTGCCTTTTCCATTGGAACATTATACGATAAACCATTTGCAGGACGCAATACATAAACACAAAACAGCTGATCAACAAGGATTATTTACCGACCATGCTGTTTGACGTTAAGTAATATTATTTTCGAACATGAAGGATGCAATTTGAAACTTAACGGTAATTTGGGATGTGATTCTCCAGCACTGTGAGCAAAATGCTAATATCGACACAGAGAAAAATCTTTGAGACGTGTTTGAACGACAAGAAGCATCTGATTCCTTGATTTATTGAATAACATAATTGGGAAAAGGAATTAATTATTCAACTCATATTCACCACACTAGTTCACAAAACATCCTCTAGAGGCGCAGGCGTTGTAAGAACTGTCAAAACAATCATCGATTGAAAAAATCAATAGCGGTAATTCAGTTGTAAACAATGTAGCACTTTCTGCGATGTTCCACGCGTGAGGCAAACAATTCCTTGGCATTTAATTAGCGACGAGGTCCTTCACGTAAAAAATAACATATCGTTAACAAACGTCGTGCTGAATCATCATGTTGTTAAAAGACATAAAATTCTCCTGGTCCGGTTTTCTTCTCTTTAGAGGAAACACGTGTACACGCTGTATTAATATACCACAAGTAAACGAAAGTTCGATCCCATCAGGCGTAGATATGAAAAGGCGTGCTAATTGTCTACGATTTTCTAATTTTCATTAACAAAACACTTTATTGAAACGTAGCCTTTTACCACGTTTATTTCAATAATAATAGGTACTTCAAGGTACTCAAACTACTCATTATTCCGCAGCTGAGACCAATTCTTCTTTCAACAAAATTGAAAAACAAAACTAAACGTCTATAAATACCAAAAACTGTACATAAAGCAGTTATTTTTAAGGTCATTATCGATTGTGAGTTAATAGTCAAGTCACATTCAGCAACATTTTTTGGAAAATTATAGATAACCATTAGCAACATTCTCCAAAGTATCAGTTTGGAGCGGAAACTAAACTCCAGTGAACTTAGGCATATAATAACAGTAAATTTAAGTTAAACGAATCTCGTAAATTAAATATTTCATAACGGCAGTGCAGTCAATCCAACCCTGATGCCATTTGCGTGCAAGCTTGTGTGCATTCTACTGTGTGTACAACTGTTTCGGTGCTGCATGACTTTCAGTTCACCCCTGAATTATTTCTTCCTCCGGTAGATATACAATTGCAATAGAAAAACGGAAATTACGAGACACATTTACACAGTTTCTTTACAATAAAGGGACGAAAGAAAAGCGTCGTTTTATAACCAACGCAGAGGATCATGTGTTCTGCATTTCCTACTGCAAACTACCATCTGTTTCAGTACTTTCAATGATTTAGCCTACATTCACCTTATATAAACTATGCATTTTAGAAAGATTACACAGTTGTTTAAAATATAACGCTACTTTTTGTGGGATCTACAAATATCTTTTACCAAAATATTTGTAACTTAAACTTTAGCTGCATTTTCAAAACACGCTGCTACTCTCACACATCAACTGTGGTACCGGTAATCAACTGTGGTATTTAACTGACATCTTGACATTGCTTGTATTTTCATGGCACTGCATTGTTGATAAAACCTCGAAGCAAGTGCATTTGGCGGGCTATTAAGTTTTTAATGTTTCTGTGTATAAATTAATTGTAAAATATCGGCTATCTGGTGCAAAATGAACGCAAGCATTAACCGCAAACGTTTGCGTTCGAACGAGAGTTCGGATGGATGCTTTGTTGTGCAGCGGAAAACTTTTGTCAACCAACAGATGATGGACCAGCAGGATCCAAACAAAATGAAACGGATCCTAGGTAGTAACGCTGTACTATTCCCATCGTGTGGAAACGTGTGTAATGCATTTGTTTGACAATTAATATTTCTCTTCATCCGTAACACTAGCGAAAACCATAAACTTGCTGTTTCAAGGAGCAAAGAATCACGACAAAGATTTGCCTGTAGATCAGAAGGAATCACTGAAATCAGTTCGTTTGCTCGGTGGTGGAGAAATAGATTACGATATGAATGCTGTAAGTATAACCTTTTTTATATTGAAAAACAAAATATGCATAATCACCGACCATATGCTATTGTTACAGACTTCTTCCTGGTTGGGAAAGAAAGCTGATCGAAAATGTCGCCAGTGCGATCGTATGGCGATTGTACACACAGATTGCACCAACTGCAACTTGGAACTGTGCGAGTACTGTGGTGTGAACTGCAACTTTTGCCACGAAAAGATTTGTCTAAACTGTGTAACTATATTGTAAGTACCCACGAGAAAAGGTTCTTAGTTTTTAAATGATTTTTATCTGACCCTCCCAATCATTTCTTGTAGTCGTTGCGTATCGCATGATATGCCTTGCTGTGAGCAGTGCAAAATGTTTGTATGATAACTGGGCCAAGCGTACAAGGATATGTGATAGAAAAACCGCCACTTTTGTTTACGATTACGATCAGTGTTTAGTTTATTTGCTGTTGTTTTTATATTGTGTTTAGATGGAGAATAAAGAGAGTCATTAGTCTTAGCTTCTAACAGTTTCAAGCAAACTCCTGGTCGATTCAGTTTTGTTCATTCCGGCCTTACGACGTTCCTGTACCTCCAGTTGATAAAGAACGATGGGTTGGGTATGGTTTTCTCCCAATTCATAAACTTCATCCGTTTTTGCTTTCTTATCCAATATCTCGGGATGCGTCACCCAGAATGTGTCGCTAATAAGATCGTCAAAGATCGGAACGATAAGTCTCTGTTTTTTATCCTCAATGGAAACACTTTTCGGTAACAGAATCGTTCCCTTCCGGTAGATGAGTGGTTCATTGTTGTAGTTAATGCCGAACTGTGAGAAAAGTATTTCATTCTTATCGCCTGACAGCGTCCCCTGGAGTCGCTTTTCTGCCTCCATATTGCTCAGCCCGGAAGCGACCAGATTCCAGAACGTTGTGTTGTAGAGATTATTTACGTGAACATCCGCTTGGCGCCAGCTGAGATAATCGCGAAGATTCTCGTCCGTCGGATAGAGGACGGCTCTGGCATCGAAGGAAGGCGGATAACGCATAGATATCGATCGGTGGTCGAAAATACGCTTCCAGTGAAACATGTACGCCGAGGTGAATAAACTGGCCACGTAGCTTACAAGCTTATCCCTTCGCCGCTGGTAGACACTGGCCTCTCGGCGAAACACGAACGAATATTCATCGCTTTGGCCGTACCCGATGGTGATTTCGTTGAACTCCTGCATAACGGTCATACCGGCAAAGTTCATCAACTGAAGTGCATCGAGATCGTTGGGTTTGGTGAATGAATGCACGTTGCAGAACCGATGAAATCCTTTCCCATCGATTCGCACTACAATCCAACAGTTGGGAAGCAGCTTTTCCTCCTGTTCAAACTGTTTGACGTACTCGAAGCGGCTCAGTGCCATTGCGGAAGATTGAATCGATCGTACAGCTTGTTTTCCGATCTTGAGAATCTTTCTACAAGAAAGAAGCATTCTTAATCATTACGCAAAACAAAAACTACCGGTTGCACATGATTGGACTACGTGTAAATAACAATAAACAAACCTTTTTTGACATAGTAAACCACCAGGCTGGCTCATAATGCGATGTCGATGTTCTACACACAGTAGATAAAACATGAACTCGTACTTCGAATAATATTCAAATTTCAACTGATTTTAATGTTTCTTTCTGTGTACCTCTACAACTGATGTTCCTTAATGTTTCGTAATAATAATAATCTGTATCTTTTGGTTAATTAAAATAGTTTTTATGCATTATTTGACACCTGAACTTGTTTTTGCAAATAGGCTGCACTGTCATGTATGGCCGATCATAACCAAACGTCAAATCGTAACGGATGAGCTAACCGCACCGCAAATGATGTTGTCAAAACGCATATTGGCAGAACGCAGTCGAAGACGAAGTAAAAACAGTGGGGCGCATAGTGCAAAAGTTGAATTTAATTGCGTTTTTGAAGCAAAAGTGGTGTGTTTTTGATAGCATTTTTACAGCTGTTCCTCGCTACGATAACCTGCGTTTACACAGTGTATCAGCGCTGCAAACCCGTATTTTGCAGCGGAGTGAAGTCGCGAAAGAAATTCAGCAAACACCCTACATCAGCCTGCTTGGATGATTCGATCGGCAGCCTCGCACTGCTAATTAAGTTGACGTCACTATACACAGCCCGCTGGATGTTTGCAAACTGGTTTTAATTCGTCGCATTCTTATTAGCGTGAGTGATAAAATCATTTCCACAGCTCATTCCCACCGGGGGATGCCGCTACTTGGTCTCCTGGCCCGTTGGCGTGACTGTGACAAGGTCAGAAGAATAGATATTACTTCATCCATCCGACGAAACAAAGATACGGCATAAAGGGATACGCCTTTCTTGTGCGGCGGAAGCAACGCGGCCGAACGAGGCTGGATTTTCCGGCACCGGTTGCATGCAAGGATCCAGACTACCTAAAACGCAATTGCTTTAACCCTCGTTTTTTTTTTTGGAGTGTTAGATGATTGATGTGGACCGGGTTTGTGTGGTCGTTAATTGAATCAAACGCTTCACGAAGTGGCAGCAGCGCAGTATGATCCATGCTACTTGGATCATGGAGCTAACCCTAACAGCGAAACAATGCGAGTCGTTGTGCAGTCCATAGCCCCGCTTGCACATGCACGATCCCGCGATAATGCGGGGGGAATCTATTCGTATCGTTGCTCTGGTTTCCGTCCCAACCAGCGAGGTCGACCGTTTGTTTAATGATTGCGACAGATCACCCAGCCACGCACACACGAATGCGCTTTGTTTGCGATGTTTCTCTTACCGTCTGGTGGAGAGATAATTTAAGGAAAAATAATGCGTATGTTTACTCACAGCACGAATGTGTAGCGAAAGAGATTTTCACTGTACTTGTAGCGAATCATCAGATCTGACATTGACATCAGTTCTGTTCTACTGTTTTCCAGCGAACACACCAACGGAGGGTTTGGTGCACCGTATTAGTCATAGGCTTTTTTGCATCACAATGTTATTTGCTGATGTTTTACAAAGAAGTATCGTACCGTATCATCGTATGTAAAGCATTGATGTATCTCATCGATGGTTCACTTGACTAGGGCAATTCCCATCCCTTCTTTCTCATCTCCTAATCATTTAAATTTTTAAAAAAATGTGTTTCGTATGTAAATCAGTACGCCAATTTTCAGGCTTTAAAAATCAGGTTTTTGGTACCATTTGCTTCACAGGATTTCGTGCGTGTATTTGTTTTTATTTCATGGATATATTATCACCCGGAAGCGATGTTTCCGCTGCGTAACTCTTTTCGATGCTTGGGTTTCTTTTAGCCTTAAATAATAATCCCTAGTCTCGGCGCTAGTTTACGTGTTGCGTTTATGCGGCACGTTGATGCACCCAGCAGGAGGCCCCAATGAAGAGGTTTTGGTGTTTTCTACCTTCTCTCTTCTACGTTGAATTACACTCTGTGATTGTGGGACGCCAGCCGCGTGATGAATCATCGAAGCAGGCAGAAGATCAATCGACACTTTCGGTTCATACCTAGTGTTGTTCCAGCATGCTTTGCTGTGGGGGGGTGTGTGCGTTTTATGCTTTCCCCTTTGTACCGGCCTACTTGGGTGAATTGGTATCGGACGAGTATGTTTCAGCATTTGGTGCAATGTGGAGAGCTTATCTTTATCTCACGCTACCTATATGTTGGCTAGAGTATGGAGGGTTGTTTTTTTTTATTTTTTTTACGTTACTTGGTATAGTAGGTAAACAATAAACCGCAACGAAAGCTAACCGTGACATTGCATCAAAGTTTTAAAAAGACAAAAAAAGATATGAAAACTCGTAAACATTTCCTTCGCATTATGTATATGCTTGGCTTTTAATTATCTTTCTGTCTTGTAAACACAAATGTATGTTTTATTGTTGACTGTGATACGCTGCGCGTAATATTATTAATTAAACGTTTAGCGATAATAAAAGCTTCACACGATTCATGCAAATAAATGTAGGAAAATGTTGTCACGATTATCACCATGATTAAAAAATCTTTTATTTTGCTTCTGTCATCTTTTGTGTTTGGATTATAATCTGTTACATTTGTTATAAATAGTTTTCTCTCTTGGCTTTCCTTGCCGGCCCTTATGGCTTACACATAGCCGGATAGTCAGTTCTTGCTACGTGGGGACGGTCCGGATGAGATTTGATACCCGATCGTTACCCAGCGTAGTTTGACCCATACACCACTGGATCGCCCTCATAAAATAGTTAATTTTATGCCAGGCCATATGACTATGAGGCTATGGTTTATTATTTCTTCTCTTAACAAATCCTCATTTGTGCAGAATCAAAACAACAGTGGCCAATTAAGATATATTCGATTTATTTGGAAGAGTGTATTTTGCTACATAAATGATCAACAAAACTTATATTAATGTTTTCCCTTTTTTTTCTCTCTCTCTCTCTCTCTCTCTCTCTCCTTCTCTCTCTCTCCCTTTCTCTCCATTTTAGTAGTCACAATGACGCGCGTTAAGGTTCTGTATGATTTCAGCGGCGAACCGAACTCATCGGAGATCTCGATTACGGTGGACGAAGTGCTGACCGTCACAAACACGGACGTCGGTGAAGGATGGTGGGAGGGTATGAATTCTCGCGGCCAGCGAGGCCTCTTTCCAGCGGCGTACGTTGAAACAATTCCCGAGGCACCATCGTTACCATCTGGGCCGCCAAAAATGCCACCACCACCAGCCGTTATGACGGCTCAGCCGGTGGGCGTATCGAAATCCGGCTCACAGCAAACAATCGGTGGTGGCAATCGTTACGATCAGACGGCGGACGATTGGGGTGAGCAGCAGGACGATTGGGACGACGATTGGGATGACGATAATGAAACGTATTCGGAAATTGGACCCGGTTCGAGTGCGGCCGGTCGTGCCAATGGCCAGACGCAATCCTATCACCAGCAGCAGCCTGGTGTAACGTCCAGCTATTACGCCAACGCGAATTTGCCTGCCCCACCGCCATCCGACGGGGACACGATGTCGCTCGCATCGGTAGCGACCACGGTTGGCGGTGGCCGGTCACGTGCTGCCGGTACGGGCAAAATTTTCACCAAATCCGGCGACAACTATCTGATCGGGATGCCGGTACCGGATGTATCGGAAGCGGACCGTGTGCACGTGCTGCTGATGGAGCACGGCATTGTGTGGAAACCGATGCGCGACTCATACACCGTGTCGGTCGATTCGCCCAAAAAGGAGAAAAAGTTCAACGGTCTAAAAAGCTTCATCGCGTATCAGCTGACGCCATCGTTTAACAATATTCCGGTGGCGCGCCGTTACAAGCATTTTGACTGGCTGCACGAGCGGCTGGTCGAGAAGTTCTGTCTCATTCCGATTCCGCCGCTGCCGGACAAACAGATATCGGGCCGGTACGATGAGGAGTTCGTCGAGCATCGGCGGATACAGCTGCAGGAGTTTGTCGACTGGATGTGTCGCCATCCCGTACTGTCCACGTGCGGTGTGTGGATGCATTTCCTTACCTGCACGGACGAGAAGAAATGGAAGACGGGCAAACGGACGGCGGAGAAAGATCCACTAGTCGGTACGATGTTCTGTGCGTCCGTGTTTCCGCCGGAAAAGACACTGCTGCAATCGCTGGTCGAACCACAGGTGGAAGCTGCCGGCCAGTTTGTGCCGCAGATGGATGCGGCCGTAAAGACGCTGTTTGCCATCTGTGGCGATCAGTCGAAAAAGTTTCAGGTCCAGTGGAAGAAAGAGTACCAGCGCATTGGGGAAGGATTTTCCGAGCTGGCACGTGCCCTAGCGGTAGACGAACGGCGTGCCGTTACGCCGCTCAGTATGTCGAGCTCGGTCGGACAGGCGGCCGGTGTGTTTATTAGCATCGGTCAGCTATTTGGCGAGCAACCAAAGCATGACTTCATACCATTCTCGGACCGGTTGCACATTTACCGCGGGCTGCTCGCCGGCTGGCCCGATACACTCGGCGAGTATCGGAACGCGGTCCAGAAGCGTAAGGATTGTGAGCGTTTGACGGCGGAACAGAAGATGGAGAATGGGCAGATGCAGGAGGTGACCCGTCGCGTTGACGTAATGTCGTACGCACTGTTGGCCGAGATGTCACACTTCCGGGAGGAGCGTGACACACATCTGAAGGACACGATACGCAACTTTATCGGGGCACAGATTGACTTTTACAAATCGATCGTGCAAAAGCTCGAGCAGGCGCAAACTCACTTTTAAGCGATATGGTTTCATATGGAAAGGAAGGATTTGTTCGCAGTTAAGAACCGTATGAACATAAGAGTGCCTTGAGAGCGTAGAACTAACCAAACCTCATTTGCATACACACGGATAAAACACAAGGACACACGCGTTTAATCGCTGCATTCCAGAATTAGCTAGCGTTTGACGTACGCAACGATGCAACGGAGAATCGGAGCTTTTTTTTCTTCCAGTATACGCTATCAGAAATCTGTTATCGTTTTTCGTCTGACTGTTGGTACAGTGCAAATGTTCCTTTTTTTTGGACAACATTTTCTAAACACGGACATTGCGCTGTTTCCAGCAGATCCCAACGCTGGCGCTAGATAGTTGCGCATACATAGTTGTACGAATAGCCGGAGAGTGTGCGTTCGAGCGATAGTAGCAATCACATTAAAGCCTTAAGATATCACGGGGTAGCGTGTTGATGAACGAGTACTACCACTAGTTATGGTTGGCCTTAACCGACAAGGGGTTTTGAGCCCCATGTGTGACTCCGACGTGACACCAAAGGGAGGAAGAAGGATGAACCAATGGGGAGTAGACGTTCCGAGCAGTAGTAGTGTGATATATGTAGCCATTCGGTGAGGAGCGCAAGAAAAAGAAGTCGGTGTCGAACAAAAACAAACAAACATAATGGACGGAATGGAATTGTAATAAAAAATTAGGATTAAAGCAAGAAGAGCATTATAAATACGCGATGTGTAAGTGGAGCTTTTTTATCCGTAGTATGAGAGTTCGTGATGACTGCTGATTATCAAGACGATTTAATAAAATTTTTTTTAATTAGTGATGCGCAGAGTTCCTTGTTTTAAAGACTTCGACTCCAGATCAAGTAAGGATCTTCGATGGAAGCAAATTTTGCAATCCGGATTGGGATCGTATCCGGTTTTTCATCTCACAAGTCGGAATAGATTTCTTTCATCCTTTCTGGATATCCCTTCGTTCGTCACGCTCAAGAATCAAGGATCGACACTAGAAGCAGCCATCTTCTTTTTTTACTTCCTCCAGTAGATCAGTCGAACCATTTATTTCGTCGCTGTTTCTCCGACTTTCGACGGGTAGGATTTACAGGCAATTCCTTCAATGGGGGCACATCTTTTGTCCATCGTTCGTACAGTAACCGTGCCGTACGGATTGCATCACCCATCGGCCGGGTGGTGTAACGTTTCCGATCCGACACGAAAGGTAACTCGACGGTACGGAATATTCGATCGCGTATCTTCAGATCGTTGATCGGCTCGTTCGATACGAGCGCTTGATCCAGTGCGGTAAGAAACACGCGCCACCGTGCGAGAAAGAAATCTTGCACCATCCCGGCCCACTGCTTGTTGGCATAGTCAACGATCTGTCCCTGCGGACCCCAGAGTGTGATTTGTATGCGGGCGTTGTACTCGTACTTGTGGCGTTCGAGGGTCGTTTCACCATACGCCTTAGCGGATTCGAGCCACGGTCCGAGTAGGAAATGTTCGTCAGTTAGCAGCAGCTGGTCCAGATCGGCCAGTAGCTGAAGAAACAGTGTGGAGAGTTGGCGAAATTGGATAAGATTACGCTTCTTAAAACTGTCCATCAATGTAAGATAGAGGGCGTCAGCCGTGTTTTGAAGACATTGGCGCGTTACATCGACGACATCGTACTGGCACAGTTCGTTGCACGGTGATTCTTCTGCAAAGGAGAGAAGCAGATCCACTCCTTGATTGAAACTGGACACATTGTACCATACCTAATGTTGGAATAAAAAAAGAAGCATTAACCGCAAGAAAAACATGGCCGACTTTGTTAACTTACCCAAGGTTTTATTTTGGAACTTGGCCGCCGGTTGAAGGTGTACTTGCCACGCATCAGCTCCAGACCCTCGAACGCATAAACCGTACAGCGAAAGATGTCCCACGCTTGTTGCGCTTTTCCGACGTCCGCTTCACTACCGTTTCCATAGCGCGCTTGAGCATACTCTCCGAACCACTGTTCCGTGCTGTCCAGATCGGCGTTCCAGCCCATCTCGAGTGCAAATTCGTACAGTGCATAGTTCTGGTTGATCCCTTCCGGTGTGATACCGGTGCCGAGCAGTGTATAGGACGAATTATTTCTCGCCTCACGAATACCTCGATGGACATTCTCGACCGAACCGAGCATTCCAAGCGTTCCGCCAAAGTTGCTTAACATGCACCATATAAACGGTTGCCCCGCGTAGGACGCTGTCCGCACATATTGCGGATACTGTTCCGACTGTAAATCGAGCACAAGCATACGGCCAACCGGAACGGCAGATAGAAACGCTCGAATGGCGCGATCGCTCCAGAACGGATTCTTCACAAACATCCATCCCTGCAGTAGCCATATAGCGTCCGGATCGACCTGTGCCATGGTGCTGTAAATAGCTTCGGCCACACTCGACAGGTACCGTCCAGTCGGTAGGGCGGGATTGATTTCATTAAACGGATCACTAAAGTAGACATGATCCGTACCGTACGTAGCGATGGCACGCTGCAAAAAACGTGCCCCTATCTCCGCAAACAGGGACTCGGTTGGATCAAGAAACAGTGGACTAGCGTACTGTGGTGGGAAGTTATTCCACACGGACACATTGGCGAATGAAACGTTCGGGTACAGGGTACGGAACTGTACTGGCAAATGACCGGCAAAAGCGGGCAATGCCACAGCCATCCCAAGTCGACGCATCTCAGACACTACGCGTACCTGTAGCGTGTGGGCAAGCTCGGTGAAGCTGGCCGTTAGTGGACCACCCCAACCACGGATATTACCCATGCGCTGCCAGGCGAAAAATCCAGGCCCAGCAAGATGATCGTCGATCTCCGGACGGGTAAGATTGTACGAGAGATACACGTCCGTCCAAAGATCTTCCTGGAATGGGGCCAAACTGAGCGTTATGCCCTGTAAAGCCATCCAATCGATATGTTTGCGCCACTGGGGCCAACTCCACCAGGTGAACGAGTAGGACCACGTACAAACATTCTGGTAGTACACGATACTGCAAAGTAGGAAGAGATCATTAAAACTGAAGATCATTTCTGAGGGACTATTTCTATTACCTGCTTGGAGCCGTAACGCTCACATTAACGGATGGCAGTTCCGGCGGCAAATTCAGTTGACTACCTTCCCAAGCCACTAACACACGACACCAGTATCGCAGATAGTGATAGAATGCTTTTGTAGCGGCAACACCACTGGATGCTGTGATCTGTACCACGGAAGGATCGGTCGCTTCTTCACCTTTGAACACCTGAAGAAAGCATCAATGCAGGTAGGTGATTTCCAAACTTCACAACAGTTTGGAACCTGTTTTTACATTAACACACTCACATGAAACGAATTCCTCTCCATAGAACTGTCGATTCGTACACGAAACTGCTGTGCCTGATGCTGTGGTACGATCCGTTCAATAACTTCCAACGCTGCCTGTTGTTGCGTTGATTCGGATGCTTTTGGTCGCACATGATCCAAAATGTGTGCGGCATAATCGCCTGGCTCTATGCCAAATGCTACTACTATTGGTGCGAATATTACCAAAAATGCTAACTGCATTATTCGTAAGTTTTTGTCTAAATTTTTTTTCAAATGAAAACCTTCTCCTTGTACCACGGGAACTCAACTAAACGAATGGGAAGACGAATGTGTCTGGTTGCTCAGACTGGTCAGCATCGGTGGTTGGTCGTTGTAGGTAAACAAAGTCGGATTGATAATGATTCAATTGAACGAAATTACCATTATCAACGTTTGGACGACGAACGGCTGTCGAGTGGCGTCCAAAACAGTTGCACGCGTTCAAACGGAAGCAGGAAGTGGAATGCGTTGGGGAAACATTCAACTTGAACTGAGTTGACTGAGTTGACTGCAAGATTAAGCAACGTGCCGAAGGTGGAATGTTGATAATCCCCCAAACAAATGATTATTTTAAATAACTCCCATGCTTGGAGGTAACACCACCACAATCACACACAGGAATGTTTTCAGGTTCAGTTTAGAGTTCATGATGTTAATTAAAATGGAGAAAATGGACATAGCACATGCGATTCAAAGGTGTGTTAGGTAGGGCTGGAAAATGCATTACTTTCCTATTTGTGTGCCACAAAAACTTTTCACCGGAAACAAGTGCTTTATAAAGGTATGCCTACATGCAGGATGTGATAGAGTGTAGTGTTTGTAGTCTTTATTTTTATCTTCAATTGAAACAGGATACTTCCGTTTTTTTATGTTAACTTTTCACTTCTTCCTAACACGTGTTGAGAACCACGTTACATATTGTAATCGGCAACATGACCATTTTTAAATAGCAAATATTTCTTTTAAACTTTTGATATGGATTCATTCTTTTTTTTTGCTGACGACAAAATACGAAAAACCAGTGCCTCTACCACTACACCACGAGCCAAATCGTCTTTCCCAGATTATGTTTAATTCTCCCTTGTTAATATTTGCTGTTTTATATAATTTAAACAATATTTGTACTAGATCTAACAGTAAATTTAAAAAAGTTGCTCTTCCAATCATCAGGGTTAAATTTGCTTGAAAATAATTTTAAACTAACTAACTTTCTTTCCATACCCAGCTGACCCAAAAACCCAGTCGACAAAAATTGTATGTCTTTCCTAGTTTTGAGTTACTCGAGCATAATGTTTTCAGCCAGACAATCAGCCCTAGAGCAGTAGCGGGCTTAACGGTAAGCGGATCAAGTGGCCGCTGGAGTAGTGTGCTCGTAACTGTATAAAATGAGAACTATTTTCTCACTGTACGCATTTTGCAGGGGGCCCAGAAATGTACAACCTCCACTGCCCTTAGGACGGTCTAGATGGAATTTTGGTACTGGTCCCGTCATGTGAACAACTATGCCACCAGGTCGTTCCCATTTCCGTCATCGGCTTTTTAATTTGAGCTGTGATTTAAAGCAAATTTTCTATTTTTATTTTACTTTTTGTTGAATTTATTTTACTTACGCGTATGAATAGTAAATGGTATGTTCCGTTAAATAATACGATTTCAATATTACATGATACAATATTACGCAAAAGTTTTTGATAACCGAATGTTAACACAATCTTAAGTAATTAATTTCTTCAAACTATGTAAAGAATATTTCACAGTATTGTGGGTTTAGTTAAATTTTGTGTATGCTACAATAGAAAATCATAAAAAAAAACAAAATATTCATTACTTCAATTACTTACTACTTGAAATGTTGTCTATGCAAAGAAATGAACTCGGCTAAAGTCTGAAACACGACCCCCCCCACTCACGGTCACTCATCTGCGTGTCAATTTTTCGTACAGGGTGGTTCGGAGACTATGCAATGTGGCCTGAATTTGATTTTTTTTACAATTACTATTAAATTGTAAGGAGGTTTTCGCATAGTGAAAAGTGATTTATTCATCGAGGAACCAAGTTCCATACGCTGTTTGTGAAACCGTAAAATTTTCCTCATTTTTGGCCCAACTTTGCCCCATAGCTCCGCCGGTATCCAAGATATCGCCAAACTTTCTTCTGGCCATGGCTAGATGGCACTTGTGGCTAGATTTCGTCCATGCACCACTAATCGCTACCATGTCTGTGGCCGGAGCTATTCGCGAAAGCTCCAACGGATCGCCAATCTTCGACCTGTGGTCGATAGATGGCACCAATTGCTACATTTTCTTCTTCGACGGCCATGCCCTCAGGTGTCTGTGCCTCGAAACATAATTAAAAAACACGCAACCGATTTCGAACCACCCTGCTCGAAAAAAAGTCACTCAAATGAGTGCCCGTGAGTGGGGGGGGTCGTGTTTCAGACTTTAGCCATGAACTCTATAGAAATAGTTTTAAATTTTAGTTATAATTGTCTTCCACAAGTCTGTTTAAGCTCACTAACAAGCTGCTACACTCATACTCTCTTTCTGTCTACTGGGCACCAATGAATCAGTAATGAACATCGGCACTCACCCCGGTTCATGTTGAAATTACGCGCGGGAAGCAACATGAGCACGCGTTCGAACTAGCGCACGAGAAACAGTTGCGCTTCACGTTCGTTGCCAGTTGGTCATCACAAAGGTGAGACGTTAGAAAATCTTCTTCGCTAAAGATACGGCTCACACGAAAACAAACTCGTACGCAATTCCGGCTTGACACTGAAATTTTCTTCGTGCCAGTGTGCGGTTGGTTTACCTTAACAAAAAAAAAACAAACAAACAAAAAAAACTCTGTGAAAATCGGAAATAATCTCGTTTTAGCGGTGCGATCTTCGGCTTATGCAGATCGACAGTAACACCGACAGCATCCGCCATCCCCAAAATTAAGTACGTGGGTGGTGTTTTAGTGGCTTGGTGTTGTTGGTGTTATTTTAGTCGAACCCAAGTCGGGAGTGAAGTGTGCATTGTTTTCCCGACGTGTTGAGATTGTGCCATTTGTGTGTGTGGGTGTGATTATGTTTATTTTTTTTTGTGTGTGAATTTTTATGTTGTTTTCATCTCGCTTAGGAAAGAGAATGTAATGTCCTAACCTTGTTTATGTTGTCGTTGGTCGATGTAGTTGCGTTTAAAAATCTTTTCTAAAAAAAACATTGATTTTTAGTAACCGATTAGGAGAAAAGGACATTTATAGGTTAAAAAACGCTCGTGTTTTTTTGTTGTTGTCCCACTAGACAGGGAATTAAGTTTTTTGCTTTTGCACCATATGAACGATTGCATTATAAGGAAAGCTAAATTTAACACGCGTCGTGTCGCCGTATTTTCATCTGTTTTCAGCTCCTCCGGGTGTTGAAAGTGAAGTGGAAATCTCTTGTTTTATAGTGTTAGAACGCACTGTGTGTGTGTACGCGTGTTTGTGTTTTCATCACGCTGGTAAAAGTGCGTGCGAGTCATCATCCCTCGAAAAATCATCCCCCGCGCGACATACAAAAAAGAAAACCACCGAAGGATATCGTCATATTCGTCAACATTTGATGCACGTTTTTTTTTTTGATTTTTTTTTGGTAAAGTGCGGCTTTTTTTTCGCGACTCGCGCTGGTGGAAACTCTAAAAATAAAATCATCCGAAACGATCTGGTCAGGCCCCAAAAGATTGCGTGGCTCGACGCTCTTAAACGCATTTCGAGGTGAAAGTATAGTGTTCTTGGTCGCAAATAGTATTTTACTGGAAACTGACCATCTTCAGACTTCCTGCAGGCAGAAGGTAAGCGGAAAAACATTACTAAATTGCAACCGTTTCGGTTTAATTTCATAACTTTCCACATTAAGCTAATTATTAAAGTAAGCGACATGACGCGATTGTGCTGGAATGCGATACATATGCACTGGCCAGTTCGGGTTTCGTTTATTTACCCAAAATATGGCACGTTTTTGATGTCCATATACTCGGCAGCGAGTAGTGCAATTAAATTTCCACATAAACCACCCGCAATATACGCTACGGTCATAAAATTATTGTTGATTTTTCGCCACGATTTGGCCTCTCTGTCCCGGTTTGCCTTGAGAACGTCATTGGATGTTTTGGGGCGAGAGTAAAGGATTCGATGGACGACAGTTTGATGTCTTCTTCTCACATCATCAAAACTGAAGTGATAGGGAAGAATTTGAAACCCATCCCCCCCGGTTTTTGGGGCAGCCACAACCCGAACGACCTTCGTCTCTATCAATCCCATTCGGTAGGCGATGATTATTTATTCGATTTTAAAAATAAAATGTGTGATCAAACAGTGAAAGAACAAGGGAAAGGGGAAGGAGGGTATGAACATGCGGAAACGGAGAAAATTTCGTAACCAATTTCGTGTCCGGCAGGCTATTCTGTCTGTTGTTCTGCATGAAATCATCATCCAAAAGTATTTGTCGATCGCCAACGGGTGTAGGTAGACGGGCGGATGCTTACATAGCTGGAGGCGGAAACAATAGAGCGACAGTGAGTTCTATGCGTGTGTTTTGTCTTTGAAGAAGATTGTTGTTTTTTTTTATTTCACACATATTGTTGCTCTATGCTGTCCCGTTTATAAGCTATGCGTTTATTTACGATCGTTCCATCTCAATCGCCCAACATCATCAAGGTCACCGGTTTTACGACCCAACCCACCCAACGACCGCAAGCAAACTGGGCCCGAATCTCGTACGCACGCACACACACACGCGCGCACAGGAAACCGAAGGACATCACCCAATGTGTGATTTGGATTCCCAACGCAGATGAACCAACCTGTGTGCAAACCAACCAGCACAGTCAAGAATGACATCAGCGGCTAGTAAGATCACGGTCCACCATGTGCCGTTTTGTTTACTATCAGCGATGACTTAATGGGCACTGTCACAGTAGTAACCTCAGTGCGTTCGAGATGTTGTCAAAAAAATGCCACTATTTGCGTTGACGCTGCGTGGCGGCTGCCTTGCCCCGGCAGGGGAAGTCAACCGATTGACCGGTTTTATACTGTGTTTGTCTGTAGCGCATATCTTACAGCCCGGAGGTCAATTGGTCTATCGACACTTTGTAACCGTGACATAGAGCGCCCACATTAAAGGGGAACTCAGATAGAATACCGTTTTGTATTGGTTAAAGTTATGCAGTTTAAACAGAAGCTCGTGTTGCCGCTTTACTTGTACTAATCGGAAAGAAAGACTTTATTTCAGTGTTGCCTAAAGTAAAGAAGTACAGTAGAGTCCATGAACGAATACATTACAGGGTTTGCTATCCTAACACGCCCGCTCAAACACTGCACTCGGACAACCCAAGACTGACACACAGTTTTCTGAAAGCTGGAGCAGGAAGACCTTTCGTTAAAATATCTGCTTCTTGCTTTTCTGTTGGAACATAGTCTATCTCGATGTTACCCTTTTCTACCAGTTCTCGCACATAAAAATGTTTCACATCGATATGCTTCATACGCCCTAAATCCTTCTGATTCTTAATAATCTTAATAGTGGACTGGTTATCCTCATGAAAACAAACTGGATGATCTATATTCAGTCCTAAATCTTCTAAAATTCGTTTTAACCACTGACTATGGCGTACAGCACTGCATAGAGCTACCAATTCGGCCTCTGTTGATGACAAAGATACTGTCGCTTGTTTCTTTCTATTCCAACTTATGGTTGCCCCAAACATTTTGAAAAGTCCACCAGATATAGAACGACGATCTACAATATCACTTGCCCAATCAGCATCTGTATAAACTTCTAATATTGGCGCATCATTATTTCCGTGATAGATTAGTCCATAGTCCAATGTACCTTTTACGTAACGTAGAATACGACGCAGATGTACCCAATGTTCATCTGTGGGACATGCCTGAAACTGACTAAAATAGTTTGCAGCAACAGCTAAATCCGGTCTGGATGTTAACGCTACATACATTACGCAACCTACGAGTTCGCGATATGGATGAGTAGTCCTGTTACATTCGTTTCCTTTTTGTAATTTGAGTCTACACTCAATTGGTGTGGCAATAGGTCGGCAATCTTCCATTCGAAAACGACAAAGTAAGCTTTCCAAATATCTACGTTGAGAGATTCGCATAATCCTCTTGTCAGGATTTCTTTCTATTTTCATGCCTAGAAAATTTCTTACTTCACCTACATCTGTCATTTCAAATTCTTTTGCCAGACAGGCCTTTACTGTCTTCACCATCTTCTCAGATGAGCTAACTAACAAGATATCATCTACGTAGATGAGAATGATCACCAGTATTTTGCCAGAGCCACGTGTATACAAACAAAGATCATTTACGCTTCTAATGAAACCAAGTCTATGTACAAACTCATCAAATCGTTCGTTCCATTTTCGCGACGCTTGTTTTAATCCGTAAAGAGAGCGATTCAGACGGCATACTAAACCTTCACCTTTTTCAAACCCTTTTGGCTGTTGCATGTATATCTCCTCTGTTAACTTGCCATTTAGAAATGCAGTTTTAACGTCCATTTGCCCTATATACATATCGTTGCGATTTGCCAGAGCAAGAACCATACGAATACTATCTAGATGAGCCACCGGTGAATATGTTTCTGTATAATCAAAGCCTTGCTTTTGACTGAATCCTCTAGCAACTAACCTGGCTTTGTATCTAGGTTGTTTCCCGTCGTCACCAGGTTTCATTTTAAAAACCCATTTACATGATACAATGTTTCGTCCTTCTGGCAGCTTTGTCAGGGTCCAAGTATTATTCTTCTCCAAAGAATCAATCTCTTCCTGCAACGCTCGCTGCCACAACATTCCGTCATCTCGTTCGTTCAGCTCGGACAGCGATTTCGGTGTATCCTCCACGTAGGACAGAGCATTCAAAGCAAAATTTGCACCAACATCGTAATCTTTATGCCATAAAGGAGGAACACGCTTCCGAGTACTGCGCTCTGTTTCAGGGGCGGCTTGCTGATGAACTGATGAGTTATCGTCTGCGACATCGTTTTCTGCACAGTCCAAATACTCTTCCACAGTCTCGTTCAGATCAACTTTTGGTAGAACTCCAGATTCTTCGTCGGCCTCCGCTAGGCTTCCTTCATCCGATTCACTGTCAGATTCAGCAAAACGTCTTATTCGGAAAACGTCTTTCATTGGTTCTGTAGAGTATTGTTTGATCTTGTGCTCTCCGACCCTGTTTGCACAACTGGTTTCGTCAACGATGACATCGCGAGCTCCAATGACTTTGCCAGAATTCGGGTTCCAAATTCTGTAGCCGTTGCCGCAGTACCCAAGGAAAATTCCTTTCCAAGCTTTTGGATCTAGTTTCTTTCGTTGTTCTTTGGGAATATGAACATATGCAGGACTTCCCCAAACTTTCATAATCGAAACGTCCGGTTTTCTACCTTCCCAAAGCTCAAACGGCGTTCTATCTTCGGTGATCGCTCTTGCCGGGCTTCGGTTTGTAATGTAAGCTGCAGTTTCCACTGCCTCACACCAAAAACTTTTATCAATCCCTGAGGTGAACAGCATCGATTTGGCCTTTTCTATCAGGGTGCGGTTCATCCGCTCGGATATGCCATTTAGTTCGGGTGTGTATGGGATGGTACACTGCATCATAATGCCCTTCGCTTTGCAGAATTTGACGAATTCACTACTGCGATATTCTCCACCATTATCACACACCAATCGCGAAATGCCAACACGGAACTTTGTGGTTACTATTGCCTCATACTCTTTAAAATATTCGAACACTTCACCCTTTGATCGCATGGGGTACACAATCGTGAATCTACTCCAGTCGTCAATAAAACTAACGAAATATCGACTGCCATCGTGACCATCTTGTGCCACGGGACCACAAACGTCGCTGTGTACAACTTCTAATACGCGCTTCGCACGTTTTTCTGTACGTTCGCCAAATGGCTTTCGTGTTTGCTTCGCTTCTACACAAGATTCACAGATGATTTCAGATTTATCATTATTGAAACCCTTTTCCAATCCTCTTACCATGTTCTTTTCCAGGACTTTTTGCAGATTCTTTTCACTGAGATGACCGTAGCGCTGGTGCAATAATTCGTGACATCTAAGAATCTTACCGCATGAATACATAACACTCCTTTTGTTATTCATCAAATAGAAGTCCATCTCATATTGCATTCCGCATCTCTGGCCACAAGCGACCACTTCATTGTTGTTGATGATTCTAACTGCGTTGTTCTCGAAAACTGTCTTCATCCCGGTCATGTCCACCCTTCTAATAGAAAACAAATTGAAGCGCAAATCAGGAGCGTACAACACATCCTGCAACGTGCACTCTCTCATTTTGTTTCCAATCGCCGCCATCATTTTTACTGCGCCATAATGTTTCGCAATGGCGGATTGTCCATTTAGCGCAACAGCTATATGTATTGGTTGTTTCAAAGGTTTCAATTCAACGAAAAGACTCCTATCGTTTGTTATATGATCCGACGCTCCGGAATCTGCCAACCAAACAATCTTCTTCTCATTGCAATCATTTCCTGCTATGAAACATATGCCACCAATGTTATTTTCCGTTGCATGAGCATTCGTCGTTTTCTTCTTTTTCTCGCGATCTGGACACTCGGACGCTTTATGACCAATTCGATTACAAGAAAAACATTTCAGTTTCTTCCTTTTGATCGGTTTTCCTACGAACGCAGCAGGCTCACGCGGCTCTCGTTTAGTGACACTCACACTAATGTCTTTTCCTGCCAACTTGATCTCTTCGTCGAGCAGCCTACATTTGGCAAACTCTAGAGTTAGGTTGTCCTCCGACATTGTTTCTAAAGCCGTCACTAATGTTGAATATTTCGGCCCCATCGTCATCAGTAAATGGCACACCACGTCGATATCGTCTATCTGCGCACCTGTTGCTCTATATTCGCGCACAATCCGATCAAATAACAAAAAATGATCCTGTAGCTTAGTACTGCTATCGTGTCGCAAATAAAACAGTTTTCTCTTCGCATGTAGACGATTCGCAACACTTTTCCGCTCGAAGACCTTGTGTAGAGCTGTCCAAATCGCCTTTGGAGTTGGATGATCCTGCACATATTCAAGCTGGGTGTCATTTATGCGGGAAATCAGTATCGATTTGCATTTGCGGTCCTTTTTCTTCCGCTTTTCAATTTCGATGTTCTTCTGCTTCTTGATGGCTTCGCTGTCATCCACCTTGATACACAGCTCCTCGACCTCTTCCATCTCCTGTTGGACACATTCCTGCAAATCGTGCTCCTCCAGCACGGTAAGCATCCGGAACTTCCACGATGAAAAATTCGTCCCATCAAACAAAGGAATACGAAACAGCTCCATTTCCCGATCCGCCATTTTTCTTATTTCAAAAACACAGGCTTATTCAACACAATCTTTCCGAGACTAGCTCTGGGCCCATAACCTAAAGTTATGCAGTTTAAACAGAAGCTCGTGTTGCCGCTTTACTTGTACTAATCGGAAAGAAAGACTTTATTTCAGTGTTGCCTAAAGTAAAGAAGTACAGTAGAGTCCATGAACGAATACATTACAGGGTTTGCTATCCTAACATTGGTCGATGTGTGGAGTTGATCTCACATTTAAGACATACTTAGTGGAAACGTAGAACTGAAATCGTTTTGAAAAGTCTTAAAATTGGAGAAAATGCGAATTACTCTCTGAATGCCACTGTACAAACAATGTCCACATCTTGATAAGACTGTTTATCTCACGTATGCAGTTGTCACGTTTCGTCGTGGACATCTTCCGCAAGAGTAGAACCATCATCACCCGATCACAATGGCCCATTTTCGACTTCCTTTTTTGGGATGAAAATGCACCAAAAAAAAAAAAGAAATGATAAGCGAACGCATCGAAGTACCAAATTTGCCATATTTGGATAAAACAATACACAAACCTGTTTCTCGTTCCCGTATTTGGATTGCCATCGATTGATGGTGATCGGTTTTTTTTTGGGGGTTGCAATGCAATATGACAAGCACAAGGGGTTGTCACTAAAGCGCGCTCACAGACGACACTGAACACTTCTTCCTGAAGTGGGAACACTTAATCTTAGGTGCCGAAACTGTAGCTGAGCGGTTTGGAAGTTGCGATCGCTTTTCTTTAAGCTTATTTGCTTTCTCCCGCTCATGTAGGTAATCTTCGTGTAAGGGGTTAAGGACAATGTCCGGCGTGGCCGGTTGCGTCGCCAACAAAATCATCCGGAGCACAACCCGGAATACTTGCGGCAAACGCATTCGATTGGGGTCAACCGTACGCAGTTTTGCGCTGCCGTTGAGCCGTTGTTTGAATTTTTGAGACAGCAAATTATCATACAATAAATTAAAGCCAACCACCGGAACGGGTGTTTTTTTGGGCAGTCTTGCTCAGTTCCCTCGGTGCGTCGAAATGCAAATGAAGTTATTGTCGTGTAGTTTATGTCCCATGGTGTGCTTTTTTTCTTTCTTTGGTTGTCGCGGACCTATGTTTGTGTATGTTATTTACTTTCCCGCTTTACTGTCTTTCGTTGGTTCGACCGGGGGTCATCTGCTTGGAGTGATTATTTCCATTTCTTTTTTTACTCGTTTTTTGAGGAGTAGACACTAAGGCGAACAAATAGTCAAAAGCCCAAGTTAGTCTAACCGTAATCACGGTATATCGATTAAATGTCAATCGAACCGGTAACCGTTTATAAACAAGGTAAAAAGAAAGGAAAGTGCCGTTAATAGTGTAGTCGCATCGTATGCCATTTCTGAGAATCTGAGCAGAGGACGAGTTTGAGCCATGAGTGGCCGTAGAATTCCTGGAGCTCGTAAGGACGTGATTAAATTTTCCCCGCGTCCACACGAACTTTTGTCTGAACATTGAAAACCGCGTGCTTCATGATTGGACCTGGTGGAACTAACTGCATTAAAATTTATGTTGCTTATATTTTGTTGAGAAATGAAACAGATTTTCAACAAAACTTTTAAGTAAAGCTTTTAATTTTGAAAGACTACCTCACTCACGCACCAAAAATAACTGATAGTAATGATAATATCATGCTCCGGTCCTTCTGGCATCCAATGTTACCTTTCTGCTTCTCGATAAACCCGTTTGTCTGCCAATGTGTCACCGTTAGGTTGCGAATCGGAACGACTGAACTGGCGTCCGAAATGTCATTCCCGAGCGACTGACAGACATGCAGGAGATGTATGATTTAATGGCGCCATTCACTTGACACCAAATAAGGTATTGTCCAGCCCAGCAGCCCAGACCTCGGGACTACATTCTCAATGATATGTCGGCGATCTGGGCGATATCTTCCCAGTACCCGGTTGGATGCCCGGTTGGTTAAATTGCCGCCTAAGATATCTTCCCCATTGCAGCAGGAACGCATCTGGAATACTGATGGAATCTGCACGTTTTTGATGAATTCGTTGGCGGTCGTTGCTTTTGATGATGTATCGTACAGCCTGAACCTGGGAGAGGGGAAAGGGACAAACTCTCTCGATTGATTCCATCCAGGGAAGGTCACGAGCGCAATAAAAGGGAACCGAGGGAAAAGAGATACAGGTTGAATGAATTATTGATGCAGTTTGTCCCTCTCCGGTGAAAGACGCAGTGAAATGTCTACGTCGATCATTATACCGATGGACCGATGGAGAATGGCTGAGATTGTCTTTTTTGTTTGCTAAAAACAAAATATATATATGTAACACTTACTCGTGACTCGATCATATGATCGATGGAATGGTCAATGGCTAATCTTTAACTGATGTCATGATGAAGCCATCTTCTTAAGCATAATATGCAAACAGAGAGACACGAGTTAGCTTATCGCACATTCGCATCAATACATTGTTCTACTGCACATGAGCGGATAATCGTGATGAGGTCCCATAGGACGAAGGTCTCCACACACAGCAGGAAGGTGTCGATTGGGCACGAATTTATAATATTTTTGCTCTTTACGAAACGCAATGTAACACCGTTCGTGATCAAGAAGCATGATGCGAAAGTCCGGGATGTTCTAGAGATGTGCTAACCAGTAGCCTAGAATAAGGCACCAAACGTGACTTCAAACTTTATGACGTCTAAGCATTGTTCTCACTTACAGAACTAACTTCCAATGCCCTAGGACGTTAGAAATTTGGGAAAAGTTTCACCACGCTTCCAACATTCTTTCCCAAAACGGTATACCAGTTTCTAATATCGTGACCTTAATGTCGGATACAACCGGCAACACGCCTCTGCCATATGCTTTTGTGTGATCCGTTAACGATCGATCGGTATCGCTCGTCGATCGAAAGTTGCACGAAGATCTGATTCTGCTTCTTCCCGATTTGGCTGAGCTTGGCAAACATTGATGACCGTTCCGCACATCCCTCCCGGTGCGCAAGATCGTTTCCGACAGCTTAAGCGACCGTTAATGAGTCAATCGATAGCTTGCTTCATCATCGGTTTCCGAGTGTACGGTGCGCGGGGTATGGATGGGGCCAGTGTGGTGTGGTTTCCTTTTGCCACGAGTATATTATCGACACCAGCCAGCCGAGGGGTCAGTTCCGCGCATTTGCCTTCAAGTGGGGTGTTATTTAACTTTTTAAACTTTGATGTAGGATTTTTTTTGCTCTCTTCTTCTTCTTCTTTAGCGCTCTCGTTTTCGCTATTCCTTTCGCACAAGTTCTCGGCACGAGTGCCCGTTTGGATGATAATTAATTGAGCCGATAATTGAGTTTAAGTGTTGCGGAAAATGGCGTGGAGGTGGCACGAAATCAAGATGATGATTGAAATTGATTGCCATCTAATAAGGCAATCCCGGGTGTGGGGGGTGAAATTGTTGTGATTACTGCCCAGTGAAAGCCAGTCCAGTGTTTATTTGCATTTTGTTTGATGTGGTTTATAGTGTTATGAGAGAAACGGCAAGAAAAAAATACGCGAAACGTGAAGTGTTTGGTAATTTTGAGGAAAATTGATGCAATCATTCTTATGTTTTTGGGCAAAAAAGGAAAACAAAATTTTCTATAATACTTTGACTTGAAACCGCAAAAGTGTGGTGTGCTGGGAAAGTTTTTTCGTAAAGTAACAAACCTTTCCAGGGGGTGAAAATGTTTTTTAAATTTTAATGTTATTAAACCCACTCATAACTGTCTTGAAGAACATGGCAATTTGAGCCACACTCGTGAAACAATAATTATAAAACCAAAACCCACAAAAGCTTTTTCCCATCTTACCCGTATCAGGTTGATTTCCCTTCACAGCAAAACGCACTCATAATTATGAGTCATGCTCGCACTGGATTAAACGATGGGATCCTACCAGAAAGATATGGCATCGTCACCGCAAATGACCTTTCTACGCACAGATTCCTTCTATTTCCAATCCCTCTTTTGCAGAAACCACGGAACATCACGTCATTCGCCCATGGTTTTTTTTTTTGCTTCCCTCCAACATTCCACCGGTCCATGGGCAGTCGTTTGTTGATGGTGAAACTATCCGATGAATCACTTCCCAACATTGACCTCGGTTCCAGCTCGCGGTAACGATCCGGCACGCGAACCCTTAACACTAGACAGAGTGTCGTCGCGACCGTTTGTGTGCCGCTGAATGCCCGGTGCGGGTAAATTTGAATTTCCCCGAGTGCATCGGTATCTGGCACGTTCCTTGGCGCCCAGCCTGGAATGGTCAGGACGAGCGTAATGAAATTATTATGGTTGCATGCGAACTTCATCGGCAACGATACGATGGGATTTTTCTTTTCCTCCCGAGAGAGCATGATGGAGGTGCAAAACAACACAAAGGACAAGGTCGTTTCGCTTAGTTTAATTGGTACACTCGGGGTGAAGAAACGATGGGGTCTGTTTCATTCTTTAGCTCAACCTGCCCCTTGGTATGGTATCCCATAACATGGGTGAATATAAATTTTTCATTCCAACAGTATGAAATGGTGCCAATGAAAATGGAACCGGTTCGGGTGATGATGTCACGTTGGACATTGGGTAGAATTTATATACATATCTGATACCAAAATTGAAAATCTGATGTACGTATTTACTTCTTTTCGTACAGTCCAGCAAAACCCAAACTTTCGGTTGGGACGAACGAAGTCGAATATCCCGCGCACGGAAAAACCAAATGGCTACCACCCGGACTTGGTTGTTTTGACAGTAAGTGAACATGCGATAAACAATGGCGTTTGACGATTTTGGTGGTAGCGAGCGTGCACGTCATGTTTGTTACTACTACGCGAAAGGAAAGCGCGCGCGGTAGATCAATATTTTCTCTAGAAATATGTGGGTGGCGATTTTTATCTTTTGCTGTTAGGTGTACGTTAAAACTATTGCAGGATATGAACTTCCCTTTCGACTGCTGCACGCTTCTACAATTGCGAAAAAAAACTTTAAAAGATGACGTATGCCTCTTTTATTGTACAAAGCAATTTATGTTGGCCTTGTTTGTTTAAATTACAGACTCTGTCTCTCTCTCTCAAATATTGTATGACACAGTGTCAAATTAAGCTTGTTAATATTTGTAGCAAGCAATTCATGTTTTATTCATACAGCGTCGGGTACAGCTGTCATATAAATCATCTTTAAGCAGCTCTGGAGATTAACCCGTAACTTCAAAAGTGTTCATCAGCAAAGATTAAACTCCACAACCATAATATTGATGCTTTTCACAAAACAAAGAGATCAGATACAAAATTCGGTTCTGGTAGTATGCTTCATCGCATTAAAGCAGCTTAATCGATATGCGTCTCATCTTTATCGTTTAGTCTAACCATAGGCCGCTAGAGACGTGATACGGGACCTCCTCCCAATAATGGAAAACAAAGTCTGTGTTATTTGTTTTGATGCGAGACCGGCAACAGGGCAACAAGAGGAAAGCCATGCCTACGAACCTTCCTCCATCCTGGTTCCTTGCCCGATGTAATTGATCGAAACAATTAACAACAATTTTGTTAATTGGCTACATATAAGTCAGCGTAACGTAGTACGTGTGCCGGCGGTAAGGGTTAGTATGGATTGAGCGTAAATCAGAAACAAAACTGAGCATGGAGAAGGAAACAGAGAAAAAAACTAACAAACAGGTTCAGCATAGGAACAGTGACTGAATTTCAAACAGAGTCTCGTCGAAGTCGGTATCGGATAAAACCATAGAATGTACCAGCAGCGAAGAAGCGACAATCATCTTCCTCCTCCGGGGATTGAGCTTCTTGTTCTTGTCCGGGATAGACGACGCGTGAAAAAATGGCCCCCCCGTCTGAATAATGCATCGAATCGGTTGTGGACTGTCCGAAGAAAACACGTGTGCTACTGATGCTTGGGTCTAGTGGGCACCGGATGTCTTGCGGTAGCGGGTGTGAGACCTCTGCCCCCCTTAAGTCAGCATTGTGCGTTTACTGTTTACGGTACGGTTAAGCTAAACATCATAACTTTTCCACCCAAGTCCAACGAGCTAGCACTAACCGGTTAACTTTAACCATTTAAACTAGATCGAAACAGAATCCGACCCGTTTAGGTGTCTTATTTCATGCTGTATAAAGACTACCGTCGGAACACGCGTAACTCAGCCCCAAAAAAAAAATTAAGCGAGGGCCAGATTAAATCTACGGGATGGGAAAAAAATATATAGAACATTAGAAATTTACCTATACAAAACAAAAAAAATGCACCCTGAATTTCCCCCATTTTCATCTGGTTCCGGTTTCCGGAGATAAACAATATTCAGACATTTGTGAACGGAAACGGCGCCCCGAAAGCAGATGATGGTGAGAAACGTTGTACGTCCGTTGGAATTGTGGTTGGGAAATTGCCAGTCTCCTTTCTGATGGCGTCCCAAGAATGTGACGTGTTAAATTTTCCTTTACGGCCCACCTTTACCACCAAGAGCAAATGCTCCACCAGTTCTGGAATGGATTTGTTGCCTGGAAAACAGTTTTCGATTATTCTCCGCAAGGGAATAGTAATGCTGTACACCACAGCGCCATATGTCCTCCAATAAATTCTAGACAAGTAGCGAGTAGGAAAGGTTACATGAAGGAACGGAAAATTAGGTCATCCGCCAGTAAGGATGACGCCATTCTTCACCATTCACGACCAGCAGTAACGCGAGCCGATGGGGGGGAGAGAGAGAGAGAAAGCAATTGAGAGAGAGAGAGAGAGAGCAAAAAACCGATCATCCAACGTGAAAATGGGAAAATCGCAAAAGGATACGGAATGTCACACGAGTGAGAATGTTTTTTTTCTTCTATTTTCATCACACACAGAGAGAAATAGAGATGGGCGTCCGTTCAATCCCATTCGAAGGTCACAGTGCCACACAGTTGTGTTGTATTTTGTCTGCACACAAACACGCGCTACATGGGCCAGTAGTAAATACTTTTCATTTAATAGTTTGACGCGTTTCAGACGCTACTCGCGCGCGTCTCGAACTTAGGAATTAGTCTCCACCTTAAGAATGGATACAGCAAGCAAACTATTTCTGCTCATCGGTTTTTGATATTCGCCACAGCTGTTGGGCGTAAATTTACACACCCACAAACAACGATCTCCAACCAACTTGTGTGGATGACTAATTGCTTCCAAATGTGTTACGCGCTGACTGGAGTTCTCACCAAGGAAGGGTCCAGTTGACAGCTTCTCCAGTACACTGCACACTGACATCAGCCGGTACGTTGAAGTGATCGGCTAATTTGCATTAATAAACCATTCGAATGCGTGGGTTGCTATCGCGCAACGAGCAGTTCTGCATTCGATTAGACCTTTTGCCGAGTCCTAGCGAAGGTAAGGGGAGAAGGTGCAGCCATTGCATTGGTGGTTTCAAACTCGACCTTAACCTGGACCCTCGTACAGGCGCACCGGATTCGGAGGTATGACAGCTGATGACTAAAATGGCGTAAGCGTTACCACCTTCCTAGTACACGTTGGTTGAAAGCGTATCTCACGTATGACTCACAAAGTCACACGGGTGTAAGTAATAATTCCAGCAGAACTGTGTTTGCCGATCGAAGATGATCAAGATAAGGGAAAACTGATCAAGTAACATGATCGCATTAACGTATACGATATTATTATTTTTTTTTTAATAAAGCAAACATGACATGTCTTACTTCCAAACGTTTGGGGAATAGTTGAGGAGTATCGTTTACTTCATGATGAAGGAGGAACTTTCCCATTTTTTGGGCGAACCTTCGCATTTTTTTCGTTCAGATCCCTATCCTTTCACCTTTATTCCTGCAGCGTGTAACAAACCGAACCGAACACCACATGCTAAATGTTCATTTCCTAGATGCCTAGGCTCGCGATGGCAGGGGCATCCTTATCATCGACACCATCTCGGAACCGGTGCTTTCGGGGCGTAACGTTTCACCAATTAAATCATCCCCAGCACGGAGCACCAGAACCCTACGACTCACCGGCACGAACGGGTCGTGAAGCCGAAATATTAATCGTCTAATGAATGACGGTTGGTGGATGGTTGGGGCCACAAATCTGACGAGACTTGGCAAAAGAAAAGGGGGGGGGGCAAAAGCACGCGGGTTTTCTGTTCGCAATCGCTTTGCTAATCAATTATCATTCGCCTTCCATTGAGTGTGTGCAGAAAGGGACAGGTTAATTGGATAGAAGATGCGAAATACCTTTGCGCACAATAGCCACGACTTACTCGGGAAGGCAAAAGGTTTCGGTATACGGCATTTTTACCTGTATGCGAAACGATCCTTTCACTTTAATGTTTATTTGATCACGTGACCTGTCTCCAACACCGGGAAGAAACATCACTTAAACATCACGGACAGCATTTCGGGTATTTTGTTGAGCGTTGGGTGGAGATCAGCGCGATTAAGCTGAACGGTGCGGGTGAACTCTTTCACCAGAACTTTTTGCTCACACCGACACTGGTATGTCTGTGTTAGCGTAGGGCGGAAAGGCAACATAAGGGAGTACCAGTTGGAAACGCACCCAAAACGGAATGGTCGTAAATCATACGAACGTATCGTAGTACGTGCGCGCGGGTGTACCAACGGGTGGAGCCGAAACGGAACAAAAATATAAAAAAACAAACGCATGCTGAGCACAGGCGTACATAATATTCGGTTTCTTTTCAGGTTCACTGTCATAAAATGTGGAATTGGACCAGCCAGACGGTTCAGTCCGGAAGCCCAAAGGGCCCAAGCACCGTGTTTCGGTTTGCGCTGTTGTACGTACGAATTTTTGGCTTTCTCTCGATTTATGCTACTTATCGAGGTGGGACAGGAAGAGAGGTACCGTGGTACGATTGGACACACCCTTCACAAAACGGATTAAATGATGCTATCTGACTGAGCATTATTATTGTTGTGTTGTGAGGGCGAGTGAACTTCATTTACGAAAGGCGAATAATTCAAGCTCCAACCATGGAATGCGTCTGGTGTGGAGTTGTGGACGTTAGTTTGCAGTAGCGTCACAGGCTAATGTGACGCTTCAACAGGGTTGCTTCATTGAAAGTGGGTGGTTAATCTGATCAAAACGAGATCACATCAGTAAACTGATGCCGTTGAAAGCTCTCCAAACACCATCTCGTCTAGGTCTAGGGGCGCGTGTTTTTTGTGGTGATCTCCAAAAGTCACATTCTAACTTCTGTGCTCACAGGTTTGTTCTACAGGCAGCGAACCGTAACATCCCACTAGTTCTCACTCGTGCCGTGAAGGCACGGCGGCCAAAGAAGGATGGGGTTTGGTGTGTCAAAGCACTCTGTGGTTAAGATTTAATTACCAACTTCACCCACACCGGAGTTGGGTGTAGCCAAGCCACCAACATAAACAGTGCGTGGTGTTCGTTCTGCATAATGTGCATAATTTGGGTACGCCTAAGCACGCGTGGCATGATGGTGGCAGACGGTTGAAGGTGTACCTCTAAGGTCAGTGCACTAAGCTGTAAAAGCATAAATGGAGTAGGAAGTTTATTTAGCACTTTATCATAACTGTGACCTTCGGAAATATCTAAGTAACTACATGTTACACAACGCGGAACGATCATTTGTATAAAGATCACGACTTTTTGTTGAGCTATAATGTGAATAGTCAACTATTCCTGTCATTATATTTGTAGTGCTAAAGTCATTCTCACGAATGTTTTGTCATAAACAGGGTAGTTTTAAAAAAAACCTAATTCCCTCAAACACTGCTGTTTATCGTCCATTTTTACAAGTTCCATAGCACTTCGCCCCAACTAATTCGCGTTGGTTATTGCTATTTTGACATTTGTTTGCCTAAATAAGCAACTAACATAAGTTATTAATATTCCATCATTTATGAGTTTTTTCAGATATACGACCTAATACGAAAAAACCTTCGCACCGTTCTCAGCGCTTTTCATGTCTCAGCACAGAACATTTTGATTGCAACATCTCTCGTTTGCCTTTGGGGTGGGAAATCATCTTCCAACATCGTCAGAAACACGGCCGACGCTGTTGACTCGATCGCCCACACCTTTCATTCTATCCCAATTCGTTTTGCTCGGTTTCCTTTTTCGAGTTCGCGATCACTTCAACATCGTCAACACCAGCGTAGCTAAACCGCACTGAAATCGGATGCACTTTGACGCGTTCCCCACCGTTGGGAAGCATTTGGTGAAGAGCTTCTGTTGTCATAATTCAAACCACACAAAACCCGCCTACCCAATTTTAATGCCTAGGTACGGTTCATTCACCAACAGGGCCGCTTGTTAACATATCACATCTCAGGATGTTTTGCACGGGCTCACAATTTGCAAGCTCTATCCTCTCGCAGCGATATCTCTGCCATTCTTTTGTCATTTTTTTGTTTGCCTCGGGAATGAAATTTGCGAACGCAATAACCACTAAGTGTTGCTGAATGGTATCTGTACAATCATCCAACCAGAGGTCATTTAATCTTCGGGACCGAGGAAGTAGCTAGAGCTGCCTCTTGTCCCATTTTCCATCTGCTCTGTAGTTTGTGCTTTTAATGCGTTCTTTCATGCGTACACGCTTCTTTACCGTAATGGTTGATTGTAGGTGAAATCCTGGTCACGGCACCACAGATCGGCTCACAAAACTGGACCACACTGTCGGCACGCGCGGACAAGTGATTGACAAACAAAGTGTGAGTTGATTGTGTATGGATTTCCATCCCGAGCAGATAGACCGGTTCCACTTATCGTCATACACATCATTGCGTGAACGGTTCATTAATAATCGTCTCACTTTGGCGCAGACATCGCGAGTCATCAGTTCATACTAGAAGCCCACCGTTCACAATGAAGTTGCGATCTTTTTTAACACTTTCGACCATCTGTCAACGGTAAGGGACAGTTACTTCTGGAAGAGGTGTTGCCGTTTAATCTTACCGCACCTTGTCATCGGTAGTGGATAACCTTCCGCTGTGCATTGGATATTCACATTCCGAGGAATGGACCATTACACAGCTGTGCTCGTTCAAACATCACATCTCTTATTTGGACCTAGTGTGGACGAATATTAATTTGAATTTTATTTAAATCTACACCACTTTCGGAGCTCTATTTGCTTGGGTAGGAGTGCTCATGTTTATATTTTGGACATAAACAGCATTGACCTACGAACGAACATCGGAGTGAGTGTGAAATAGCTCCACCTTATTGGACGAGGATTACCACACGCGTCGCATAACTGAGTTGTTTTCGTTATTTTTTCGACAGTCACGATAATTAATCATCGGTCGAAACGAAAGTACCTTTACCTAGCTTTGGTTTGTAAATGAGATAATTGAGTTTTGTTCTTCATGTTCTAATCTTTTGATAAATGGTTGCGATTAAAGGTTGTTAGTAATGCTTCACAATGATCATGAGCATACGCCCATTTTAAACCACAACTAATCCAACATGAAGGTTACCGAAGATCGAAACCGGAAGATGGTTGATCAGCTATTAACTATATTCACGCATCCAACACATCTTGCCTCACACCGCACTATCAATGTTGATTATTTATTGTTCTCGCTTGTGGGCAAGTTTTCTTTCACAGACAGTTTAATCAATTCATTCAGTGGTCGGCAATCGTGCACGGTGAGCAGAAGTGAACATTTACACTGGAACTTTAAATATTCTGTTTAATGTCTGTCTTTTGTCTGGTTATATGCTTCAAAGTTCGCTTGATGCCCTTACTAGAAATGGCAGTGAATTATGACTCCCGGAACTTGGAAGTTCTTGACGTTGAAGGTACACTCACTAACTTCTACATAATTTCTCTTCACATTGGCAATAGTGTCGCTGTTTGTGCCACACTCCATCACTGGATTATTCACCCAGGGAATACCGAACAATATGGAGCGATAAGGAGCTCAGCAATGCTGCAAAGCAGTTATTCGACGTTGTTGGTCCAATCAAAGTGAATCGATCCTACAGGCAACAACAAAAGAAACACACGTTTACATAATTCGATAACCTTTCAGCCCTACTTCCGATGAAAATGTACACATTTTCTTCCCTCATAGACCACATGTCGCCATGATGAGCAACAAAAAATCTAGTTTATTCATCTTTAGCCAACTAATTGTAGATTCGTAGTAATGATGCGAATCGTTGTGCTTGTGCACATCATAATACCGTCTAGCGGGACAGTCGCATAAAGCGATGATATCATAAATTGAAGGACAAAAAAACAAGAACTGCAACTGCAACGATGGTGATCATGAATGCACCACCAATGGTGGAGACACGATCGTACGGGCAAATGTATGGTTAGGTTCGACGTTAGCGAACACTTGCTGCACACGTCCGTCCGGGGGTCGGTCGGATCCCAAACCAAACAACCACCGATGCCGATACGGTACTTCCTATTTATAATTCTGCACGTTGTGTTCGATTTCGCGAAAATACCCTTTTGCCTGCTTTGTGCAATTTTTCCCCTGTCCTCCCTTTTTGACTGTTTACCGTTGCGATTGATGCAAGTGTTGTCCTGTACGTTACACTTTTTGTACGAGTCACACCAGAAGAATGAGCATCTCAGGCGCAAAACCATTGATGCGATAACGTAGATTTTTCTATTTTGTTTCAGTTGTGTTTATTTCTCACTCGCTTTACGATCGAGTTTTGTGTGCCAATCGGTCGAGAACGTGTCTTAAAATAAAACCCCAAAGTTAACGATCGTCACCGTCTAATGGTGAGTGGTGGTAGGATGGCAAAGAAGGGGATAGATTGGGTTGTACGGGTGCACTGCATGCTGGTATAGGTGTCCGGTGACCATTCAACATCGATGACATCATGCCCGTTTCATGCCTGCTGCTGCTTGATGATGGTGATGATGCATGGGATCAAGTAAGATCTTGGGAGTTGGATGTGACTCGCGATGTTGGAAAGCGAAGCGCCCTTGCCAACAGGAAAACAAGGTCCCTACCGGCAGTTGCTGCCGTGGATGTGGTAGATAAAACCTTGTTCATATTTATGCCACAATGCCCAGCATTTCTACCGCTGGGAAGGTTTTCTTGAGAACTGGTAGTGAATATTGTCTGTCCAAGGTCAACTTTTTTTTTGCACTATTCTCCAATGAACTCCAGCAACTTTTGCCTTTATCTCTGGTAACCCTTGCATTTTGGGAAGCAATTCGCACAGACGTGTGCGGCATGATTTATGGCAAAAAACCTTTTCCTCAACAAAAAACCCTAATCCTTTCCATTTGTGTGTGACGGCAGTTTTGAGGTCTTATGATGCCTTTAACTCATAAAACGAAGATGTTATGTTGTGGCAGAAAGATTAAGTTCCAACCGACATGGAATTTCGGCGAAGGATTTCTGCACGCCGTGGGATCTTATTTATGTGTCCTTCGTTCCATTAACGAAAGCGTAGCATTTTAATGGGCTTTTTCGTCTTTTTGGTAGACTATTTTAGTTGACTCACCCTAGAGATGATGTTCTATTTGAGCAAACTGTGAAATTCCATCGTATTAAAATTAGAAGCTAATTCGAATTGTTGAAGTTTCTTTTGATGACAAATTAAAATGTTTTTCTCAAAACAATGCTGTCACATTCTTTGTGGATCCCCTAATGGATCGTTAACGAGCCGCACTAATCCAGGGGTGGATAAGCAGACCCTAAATAACAGATGATATAACACACGCGCAGATACACTCGCTTGACAAGCACCCTGGTTAGTAACTCCATAAATGTGGAACTCCCCCGACTAGCCATTCGGAGTAGGGTTTCCTTCGTAACCCGCTTACACACAACTTCCTGCATCCGGAAGCACGATCACTGGCGCAAAAGGCGGCTCCAAATATGTTTGAACTGTGTGTCGAAATGGCTGATCGTAAAGCTCGTGGCCACTGTGAGCACGGGGAAACGTTAAAAACGCATCCGAAGCATTTCATCGCTCTGTAAAGGTGATCATAAATTATGGGCGACGTTTCGCTCTTTTCGGAACTTAAAACATCATTCTCGCACCGTCGATGCGGGAATTTGTCGGTTGTAAAAACTCCAAAAAAAGAGAGTAACTGTAGCTAAAAAAACAATATTTGTTGTAGTATTGTCTTGTTTGTCAAGTTACAATCACCAGAAGGGAAATGTTACAGACCAGTTACAAAAACAAGAATACGCCTCGATGAGCACGTAGCAGAGTGGTTTTGTATTGCCGTTTTGTTCTGGAGGTCACGATCCGTGATCAACTCCATTGATAAATGTTCCCTTCACTGTGGCGATCGGTATCCGATTAATATGCTACCGGGTAGTTGCACGACCGCTTCTTCAAATGGAAAAGAATTGAAATCTCGGTGGCATTACAGTGGTACAAGTGTTAATTTTTTTAAACGCATTTTCGGTATTGGTTTATGATTTTCCGGTGGGTTTATATTGTAGTCGAAGATAGCTTTTATGTTAGCATTGTACTTAAAATTAAACGTATTGTAAATTGTAATTTAAGGTGTTTTGTGATTTGTTTGCAATTTAACTGAAGCTGTGTATAGACCTTATAGAGAAAGGACTTTTATTGAAACAGTCGTGTTTCTTCAAATTTAAAATCAAGCGAAACACCGAATTACAATCAGATAGAGACTTGGAATTTAAAATTTAGTAAGCAATAGTCACTCAATAGCAGCAATAGTTAATAAACAAACAACATAATAAAAACATTTAAAATACGTTACAAAACACACGTACAGAAACTGTCAGTATACTTAGTATCCGTTGTCAAGCTTTGGAAAATTATTCAACAGCTTCAACTATTTCGCATTCCCACTTAGTTGAACCTAGTCCTTTAAAGTTTCTATAAAATGGCTTTCACACCCTCAGTAATATATTAAACGGGGGAAAAAATTAAAAGCGTACAGCTAATCGTATGCGAAACCCTGTACGTACAGGACCCGTTTTGTTTGTATGGTAATTTGAGAAAGAAAGTTCTCAACACAGCCAAGAATATACCGAACAAGAATGTTCCTTCTGCTTACTCCATCCCATCGTTGTCATCGGATGGAAGTTTAGAATAGCCGAAATCATTCAAATTCCTTCGTTCTCATTGTAACTACGTCAGATCCGAGCCGAGTGTGTAGAATGAAATCATGCTTACTGCCTGCCTGCCTGATCAATACATACACTCCCACTGTCCATCACTCCCAGCCAGTACGATCGCAAAAAGGTAGTAGGAAAAGGTGAATACATGATGATGTAATTCGGGTTCGTGGGAGAACGATGACCAACATCATTATTTACCTTTTATATTCCTTTTTTTTTTGGTTTTCATTATTCTCTGCTTATTCCAGCTGGTGGCTCTCAGCACTGAATGTACGTAGTTTATTCATTGGAAAGCTTATCTAGCACGATGTATCAAGAATTGCGAGGTACTTTCTATCGACTTCTTGTGGCACTAAAATCCATTAGCTCAACAAACACACACACAGAAAAGGAAGGGGGTTCCCAATTGGAGGACGCTTTGTTGATGGATTTAGACTTTAAATTGGGAATCTGACTGGTGAGGAGTTTTTGTTTTTCCATTCTACCCAGGTCCAGCAGTTCCATCCCTACACAGTTCACAGAGACGATCAATCTACATATAGCTCCACAGCTTACCAGGCACTAGCGTCATCTGACCTGGTTTCAAATGCTCGTAAAGTATCGAGAGCTCGTGAGCAATAAAAATGGGAGGAAAAAAAACGGAACATTAGGGCGTCCCCTTCGCCCGCCAAACCTTTACATTCGATTCCGAGAGGACGGGGAGAGTCCGTATGCAGCCAAGCATTGGAAAAAATTGCCCGCTGCATAAACACGGCTAGCATAAACCCGGCGAGTTTGAGTTCCCGGCTTACCCAAAACAAAAAATAAAGCAAACAACACCAACAACAAAAAAGAACCCAACCCAAACTCCAGCTCCAGGAGGATAGTTCCGATGGAGGAAGAGACAGAAATGTTCTCCAGATCGTGAACATACTGTCGCGGGTAGCACTAACGCGATAACCTTTTGCTCCTCAATGATTTGCCCCATTTGTTGCGCACTTAGAGCGGTACATGACGGTACACTCCTTTCGTGCCGAAGGGACCTGTGTGGCAGTCGTAATTGATTGCCGTGGCACGTGACATCATTCACCGGTTCTTCGCTACTGGATGGTCTTCTTTTTTTGCCAGCAGTAAGTAAGAAGTTGTCAAGCAGAAAAAAGCGACAACTCATCATCAATAGTCCCGTGCATGCAGCATGGTTTACCGTTGGGAAAATGCATTTTCACGGGGTAGAAATTTCACGTTTCTCGCACGTTTTTCTTGCACTTGCGATTGTGTAAATATTTACTTCAGGCTACTTCTGGCATACTGAAAGAGAGAAGAGGGGAGAGATTGGTGTTTTTTTCCTTTGTTATTTGCTGCATGGTAGTTGGAGTAATTCGATTTCGGAAGCCACCTTCGTCTGCTTTCCCAAAAGGGAGCAAATTGTGCAACAAAACGTGTCGGAAGTGTGTCAGTGCTGCTGGAGATGTAAACAAACCATCAGAAGGAGTTTCCTGACGGGGTTTTCGTTGTCGAGTGTGATCGATTCGCTTACAGGTGTAAACAGGGGTTTTAAAGTAAGCTTAAGCTAAGCTCAGTAGCTTAAAACGTAAACTCTAAGCAGTTGGGTGTATGTTAACTTCGTTATAATCGTTGTTCATTAGTTGCGCAAATGTTCTTTACTTGTTTGGAAAATATTTCTGTTCGCCGAAAGCTATTAATTGACAAGTTAAAAAAGAAGTTAGGATCAATTCGTTTCTATATCTTAAAACTAAATCTGTCAGTTATTCGAAGAAGATCAGCAAGAATAGATATTAACTTCCATAAAATACTAGCCAATTTTTACTCATAACAATTGGCGAAATTTTTAAAGGAAAATAACAATTGATAAAACATAACAATTTATGGAATAAAATGAAGAATAATTTGTTGATTAGATTTGTTAGAGATTTACACCACCAAAAACCACATACGAAATATTATTCATGAAGCATGAAAATTTGATATTTTGCATCATAAATATTCCTTTTGAAATATATTAATGTTACAACATTAAACATAAAACATTGAAGGCTCCGCTGAATAGTAAGAAATGTGAAATGAGAAGTCTTAAACGATATTTAATCCACCACGAATGAGAGTTTGAAGTGCATCATCTCTCTGTAAGTGATGACGATCGACACCTCGCATCGCCGTATTAATAACTGCAAACCTTCATTATCACACATCGATGAACATCCCATTGAACTTGTTCAGAAACAACAACAAAAAAAAACAAACACTAACAACACTTTACTTCACATCGTTCATGACGATAACCGCCCAAGTGGAATCTGTTTTCCATCCAGGGGCGTCATTAAATAATGCGTGTAAACGAGCATATCGGGTTAGGGCGTATAGATGGGGAAAGCATTTATCTTTCAGCTGTGGTGGAGCGTATTGATCGTTGTTGGATGGGTTTTTTTTTGTTGCTGTTTGGATAGCGATTTAATACTTAAAACTTTGGTCATAAAATTTCACCAATGTCCGACGATTAACAACTAGCCATTGCTCAAACATTATTTATAACGCATAGTCACGTATGTCACGGAACTCTAAAAATATGCTCCCTTCCCCTTAGTACCTCTTCGCGCCCAACCATTCCTCAAGGTATTCCTCAGGATTGAATCTCCAAAAAAAACCCCCTAAGCCTAGCTAGAATCCGAAGGAAAACGGCTTTAAAATATTGAGCGAACATATTTACAACCTTACCAAGGCGACTAATTAGGGCCACATGCCAAACCATGTAGTAAGGGATCTCAGAAGCGAGAGGTAAATGATCCGGTACACACTGAAATAAGAAAATGCTACTCCACAATCTATTCCATCTAGCGGTTCGCACCAATTGATCATCGGCCAGATGGGCGCACTGGGCGAGGTGTGTTTATGTGTTTTCTATAATGTTGAGAAAACACACACCGTCCGGTGAGCCAAATGGCAAACAAGGAGACGAAGAATGGGCAAACTTCCCCCCCCGCGTATGCGAGTCACTATGGACACGAGAGATGGCCGTGCGATAGTTCGTCCCTTCGAGATATGCCACACGCGATATCTTGTGAGACACAGCTATTTATATCTCGAATCTGTAAGTGGGCAGCTGTTCTGACGATTCATCTGGCGACTCGGTATCCATTACCAGCGTCCATCTGAGCCGTCGCGTACGATAGACGTCGGCTGATTTGAGCAGAAAGAGCGATAGAGAAAGAGAGACCCGTCTGGAAGCGCCATTGTTGGTTCTGCTTAGTTTGGTTTACTTTCTTTGAAATTCCATGTCAACCGGTGTCAAAAATAGTCCATTCCACTCGGATGGTGTCATCACCTTCAGGGCCATCGTAGCAGATCGTTTTTTTTTTCTTTCCCATTAGCAGACAATGTAGATGATGAGTGCTATACTATTACTTCTACTTCTAGTGCTACTACTACTACTACGACTATTTCCCAAACGACTGTCAGTTTGCCATGTCGCTAGGTCAAACCTGATGTCAGGTACACACTCCACCAAAAAGACCATTAAAATGCCACAAAAATCTAGAACGCTGTTCGCACCTCGTGCTGCCCTTCTTACTTCGTAATATTGCCTTTGCTGGCATGCACTATTCCAGGTTTAGCAGTCCCGTGGACATTTTATTTACATTTCAATTTCCTTTTACCATGTTTCCATGCTTTCAGTGATTGGATCCAAGAAGGACATCACCAGCGACTGTTGCGGAAGTGTCTGTGGCACCCATTTACCTACTGACGAAGGACGGTTTTATTAGATTACCACCAAAGTGACGAAGTAGCAACAACATCGCGCTAGTCCACACGCCGAAGACGTTTCCAAGTGGGTAGAAAATGGACCAAGAACGTCGGTCGTGAGCATCAGTGAACTATCGTGTTTTATGAACCGATGTTTTACCGCTACCGGAAGCTTGAAGATTAATTAAAAACAACAGAGTAAACGAAATACAAAAACAACCACACCAACCAAAGAGAGAGACAGTTTTTGAGGTGTGTGCGTGTGATAGCGGTGCTTACTGGGTCAAGAAAACGGAAACAACTGACATCGGATCGATCGGAACAGTTCATTAAAATGGGTGCGCCACCTGCAAAGAAGCCGTTGGTCAACAGGAATTTAATATCCTTGAAAATTGTCCTCTTCCTGTTTTACGGAGGTAGGTGTACATACGAGATATAATGGGCAGTTCCTCCTGCAATAACTCATGACTCTTCCCATTGTAGCGTTAGGATGTCTTCATCCTTACATCCAGAAGCACATGACCCTGACCGGGTTAAATTACTACGAGTCACAGTTGGTGACGCTGGTTGCACCGCTGGTGGCAATACTGGGACCATTAATAATTGCCCCACTGGTGGATCGATTGGCAGGACGTTCTGGAAGTGCCTTCGGTAAAAGGTTACGCTTGCTGGCTGCACTCTGCATGATCCTCTCCGTCATCCTCTACTCGGTGTTGTTCTTTGTCGTACCGAGGGTGGAACGAGAAGAATCAAGCCGCTCGCAAGTAAGTTTCGCCTGTGACTATGACGGTGCCATCATCTTTCAGCAGCGCTGCAGTGAGGAACGCACCTGTTATCAGTGGAAACGTGAGAAGGTATATCAATATTTACAAATAAAGCAAACGATTTTAGAAATCATTCTTATACTAATTTTCCCTTTTTTCAGATTGGTCACCTGACACTTACAAACTGTTCCTACACCTGTCAGAAACCGGTGGAGTTCGAAAACCTTAACCATCCGTACACTAAAGGATTGGTTTTGCCTTCATCCACGGAGAGCTCGGTGGAGGATGAAGATTACGATTTGAACGATGAGCCATTGCCGGCGCCGGAAAATATACGGCAGGAGCCTAAGGTGCAGGTCGATAACACACCGATCCCCGTACCGCACATCTGTGAGCACAAGGGCAACCCGGAGAAGGAACTGTGCCACGCGTACACATCCGCGTCGGAATCTTTGAAGTTGGCTACGGTGTTGCGCAGTGCAGTTAACGAGGAAAACGAAACGCACAGTGCTGAGTGGTGCCGCTATCCACTCGACGGCTTCTCCTGTGACATTCCGGAGAAACAAATCATCTGGATGAAGTTGCTGACCAACTCATCGAACTGCACGCCCAAGGTTGAGTGTGAGGTGCATGATCCGTACGATGACGAGGAGAGTGTACTTTCGGAAAGTGTGTGCATGCGTGTAAGTGTCACTTTGGAGTCGACGGCTGCTTGCGTCTCTATTTTGAATCGAACCATGTTTTATCGTTGCAGATCGTTGGAGACCCTGAAGTTACGTTCTGGTCGTACATTGTCCTGCGGTCTTTCGGCGATGCGTTCCTGCTTGCCGTAATTGTACTGCTGAACGCGGCTACTATAATCGCAACACGTGAAACCTCTACCGGACGGGGTGACTTCGGGCGGCAGATTGTTTGGGGTGCGATCGGATGGGCTGTATCGTACTTTGCGCTTGGGTGGTTCTTCGAGACGTACTACGGATATGTCGGACTGGCACTGTTGGCCGCTTTAGTACTCCTGGTGTCGTCTGGAATGCCGCTTACTCCGCCCGAGATGTGGTGGCACACTAAATGCGGCATGGTCGCTATTCCAATGTCTGCCATTCGTCGTTACGGTCCCGAGTCGGCCGGTCTCTGTCTGGTGACACTGATCCTCGGTACGTTCTGGGCCGTACTCGATAACTATGAAGGTGTACTGGTGAAAACGTACGACATCCATCCTGCGGCGGATAGTTATTACGGTGAAGTGTGGAGTGCTTTTGTCGTGCTCGGAGCTTTGCTCACAATTCCAGCCCTTTGGTATGCAGAAAAGATTGTCGACTTCTGCGGTCACTCGAACATCCTGATCACCGCCATTACGACGTTTATCTTCCGCTTTTCACTGCTCGCCACGACTGAAGTTGCCTGGTGGCGTGTGATCATCGACTTCCTGTATCCGGTTACACTCGGACTCACCTGGCTGACGATCGTGTTCTACATGCGTCACATTATGCCGCGCCGTATCATTACCACCGGCCAAGCACTGCCCGTTATCTTTCACTTCTGTCTGGGTCGCTTCCTTGGTGCGCTCATCGGCATGTGGACGAACATTGATGATCTGATTGTCACGTTCCAGGCACTGGCGATCAGTGCGTGTATCATCTCCGTCCTGTATTTCCTACTTTACCATCTCGTGCTAGCACCGCGCTGTGCCGCCCGATTGCATCACGAACCGTCCGCCTCGGCCCTTAACATTACAGCACCGGATACGGGCAATGGGCACCAGCAGCAGACGGCTCTAGCACAACCGGTCCAGACGAACGGTAGCTACCAACCGCTTCGGATCTATCACAACTACCGTGGCCGAAAGGGTCACTTCCGTTACTAATCGCTGCACGAACTAAGCAGCCGTTAAAAGGCTCCGAGCTATACTAGTCCTCTTTAGACTACTGTTAGACCACGGTCCGGTGCATTCGCTAACCGTTAAAGCTCTCGTTCTTGTATGGTGCTTGTAAGGCTGGAGGCTGCCGCGAGAAAAAAAAATGTCAGAAAAGGGAAGAGGGAAACCATTCTGCTCTTGGACGAACATGGTACCAAAAAGGAATACAAACGATCTAAACATTAAATCTCCTAAACTCACTTAAAGCATTTGCTGGTGCGGCCAGCAGTGACTTTCAGTTGTCTTAAGTTATTTTCACTCAACCTGTTGTGGTCTTTTGAAACAAAAGTCACTTTAGCAGACGATTGGTTGATTTTGAAGCGAAGATTTGTCGGTCGGAATTATAAACAATTAAATCGTTAGCCGCTTTTTAGTGAAAGTGTCAACTTTCGGCCTTTGCATTGCAGACCATTGTGGACGTTTTTTCAGTTTTAGTTTAGTTAAGGAATACTTTCATAAGAAGAGTCATTCGTCTGGCGTCTCGGTGTACACCGTGAGTGTTCGGTAGGTTATTAAGATATTTTCCTTGTTTTTGTTTCCCTTCCAATGCTCTGAAAGCATTATTTAGTTTTACCCTTAGACTTACTAACGAAACGAACAACTCATTTGTAGACAATGAAACTCACCTATCAACATTTTCATTTTCGTTTCATTTTCATTCGCTCATAACTCATTTTAAACAGTTGAAAATAGAAACCACTTACACTACGTACAACAACCTGTTCGATTATCGAAGGAAAGGAAATGAATTTCCTCAAACAAATGCAAACCTTAACGACTCTCTGTGTATACCTGGAGAAGGAAACAAAAAGAATGATGATAATACAAGGAGGTACAATCTTTACGCTATCTATTTACACGCCTTACTCTATCAGTAAACAGAACAAAAACAAAAACCAAAACACGCCTTAAATGTTATGGAAGTCATTTACATCCTCGCGGTCGGAAAACAAACTGCAAAAAACTTTGGGAAACTGTTGAACCGGGATAGGGACAAAAGGGCAAAGGATGTTGGAATCGAGAATTGCTTCAAAAGCGATACACGCGCCTACCTTTGCTAGAGCCGCCTTCCTTTTAAAGCAAATAACGCATCGTTCTGGCCGACATGTTCCGGACGTTACACTTCCCAACACTGTGTATGGTTAAAAGATAACAAAAACTACTTTATATTTGTAAATAAAGCTAAGCAATAATCGGATGTGAGTGTCATGGTGCAGATAAAAACATTATCCGAAAATATTCTACCGACTGCAGATTTTAGCAGTTTTAAAGTGTTGTTAGCTAGAGTTGGAAGTTTATCAAAAAAAGGACCCAATTCAAATTTTTCGTTCGCCCAGAAAACCTCAATTATTCACTAGTTTTTCTCAACTGTGCTACGTTCAGGATATCCAGGAAAATGTTTTGTAGAATAATGACAAAAGAAGTATAATTTTGACTTTGCAGTTTATCATCGATCAGTCCCGGGTCCTGCCGCGGCCACTGATTCCGCACAGTGTTAAATCAACTGTTATTGGCAGAAAATATTTGCTAAAGTAAACAAATAATACAAACAAATAATATCGAACAACAATTTGATTAAATTAACCAGCAATAATATTAAAATTAATCGACCAAAGACCACATATTCCACAAGCGAATTGCTCCATTTTCCCTAAATGATCGCATTATTACCTTACATTGTTGAAACCCCTGTACCTTTGCCCGTCTTTCTAACATAAAGCGGAGATATGAGGTCGGATTTTGTAGAACGATCACCTATAAGATACAGAGAGATCATATCAATTTTTGGTACACTCTATCTTGACGATCGCTAGCATTGTTTGAAGTTCGGCCACTATTGAGAATCTAGTACCATAAAACACGTTCTTTAGGTCTCTCTCTCTCTTTCTCTTGTTGGCTTTTTAACGATCTCTAAGGTCACGGCGGCCATTTCTGGCTTACTAGACTTATTTTTACCACGTAGCCGGATAGTCAGTCCTTGCTACGGGGGGACGGTCCGGATGGGATTTGAACCCGGTCCGGCCGTGTGGACTGGCGCCGTTTATCACATGCACCACCGGGCCGCTGTATTCTTTAGGTCTATCAGTCTATCAGTCCAGGGCGAATACACTGGATTTGCTTTCCTTGATCTATTTCCCTAAAATCCCTATTCCCTTTTCCTCCCGTATTTCACTCCGATAGCAAACAAACAATGTTATGACACTTCCTTCCATCATCTAGTTCACTGCTGATTGGCGCTGTTGATTGATGCCACGTGCCGCAGACTCGTTAACGCTGACAGGTTGCCGTCCCAGACAATGCGGCGCGTTGGCAGAATTAGTGACACACCGTCTAAAACGCTGCTGTTGTTAGCTAGGTGTCACGGACAAGTCGATTAGATAACTAGTTGCGGTTAGTTTAGTAAAACTTCGTAAATTGAGAAGTGTGTTAAAAGGTAAAAAGGTTTTACCAAAAAGAAATATGTCTTTCTGCTTAAGAATTTTAAACATTGCAAATGGAACAAAACGATCACACACACACACATAAACCTCCACAACGAAACACCTTTGGACGAAACCTAAACAAAAACAACCTTCCCCTATGGTGAGCGACCGGGCGCCTCCATGCAGCACTCAAACGATCGACCCATCATCACCGGGGACTCATAACAAAGCGTGATCGTTATCGAGCGCATGCTCCCCAACCGTACGCTCCTAAGTGGTTTTGGTGGTTTTCGCGAGTGCCGCCACCGCCGTTCGGGCGGTTCGCATCCGAGAATAGTACGCTTCCGAGCGCAAAGTATCCGCCGTTAGTCCGCTCGAGACCATCTACGCGGTCTAAGCAGTGTGAAAACTAGGCCACACTTAGTAGCCAGTTGTGTGGCAGCGTGTCTATCTCGTGTGTGGGGTAAGAGTGTGGGTGTGTGTGTGTGTGTATGTTGGTGTGTATGTTCTCCATTTTTATGGAAAAGAAAGGAAAAAATTATCAACAAAGTTGTGGAATGTGTGAAACTGTCTATTTGAAATTCCATCCTCCGGCACAATTCATCCCTTTTTCCCCGCTGCGCTACTACGATCAGTGATCAGCCAAAAAAAAAGAAGTTGTTGTAGACGTTTCCGATCGGATCCGTTTTCCTTCGCAGTGGGGTTGGGAGAGATGAAAATTCGAACCAGACAGTTTCAGCTGAACGAGCTTGCTGTGGGTTATTTTTACATGCCAACTATCCTTTTCTCTCGTTCGCCCGCACGCTCTTTCTTGCGCACTGTGCGTATTGGAGACGGAAAGGAAATTTGCGCGTGAATGAAAAATAAACGCTAACAATGGTGACACCTGTCAGAAGTGGAGTTTGTGCGGGGAACGGAGCGTGGGTTTGTGGCAGCAGTGTATTGCAATTGCGTATGTGTGTGTGTGTGTTTGTATGTGTGTGAGTGTCCAGAAGCAAAAATGGTGAACACAATAAAACTGCCCTTGTGCTATCGTTTACAGTGAAATTGCATCAATTTGCAAACGACTGCCGCATTCATTCCATTTCCAGTAGATAATCCCGCCGCCGCCCTTTGAGGTAATTGCTTTGGTGACTTCCTTTCGGGATGTGCCCGCCGTGTGTGCGGCGTACGTTTGCAAACCGTGTCTCAAGTGGTGAAAAATTAACCCATCATCAGAGTAACAGGTCCGGGGTATTTACGTAAACCGCTTGCAAATATGTGTGTAGTACGAAAGAACGAAAAAAAAAACACATCGACACAAATCCGGTCTCTGTGCGCTCCTGTACCGTGCAACCGTCCACTAGCGGATCGAATCTCTTTGCGGATCAACCGTTTCGAACCGTGTGACACATACCGTGCCGGGGCTAAATTGGTGACGGGAAACCGGCGTGTGTGATAAAATTAAAAATCGAAAATTCCCCCACCGGCCAGTGGTAAAAACAACAAAAAAAAACCATGCATAAGAGATGAAGTGAAGGATGAAACTGCTGACAGTGAGAAACAGACACAAACACTAAATGCGATACGAAAGTAATTAAAACCTTTGCAGCGAAAGCGGTGGACAGTTTTTTTTTCATGTGTACACGAACTCTAGCCGCCATTGCGGACGGCACAGACCGATTTGCGGCAAACACCACGTGTTTGTGAGTGCGGGTGAACGCGGGAAACGTTCGCAGTCAGTAAATGTTGGTTCGTTTGGGGACAACTTAGCAAATAGCAAAACCTACGTAACGTTCCTTACCTTGCGCTGCTTCAAAACCCGGCTTGTTTTGACGTTAAACGTTACTGTCACGCTGGTAACGCTGGTTTACTACGATCGACGACGATATATGCATTGCCGAACCGATCGTCACAGTGTTGATGAAGTTGTTGTTCGAACGTTCTTTGTCTGCCATGCAGTTCTTGCTGAAATAGTTGTAGAATAAAAAAAAAAGAAAAGTTCCATTTTACTGGACCATTTCATCTAGTAAGCCACAGCAACCCCCACCCATGAATATTGGAATCAGCGCGAACAAAAAAAAAGTCAATGGTTGCTGCTTTGCACCGTGGTCAAAGAAAATGATATTTTATGTCACTAGATGCGCTTTCTTCTTTCATTCGCCGTGTGTCGGATGTGTCGGGGAGCGGGTTTTTTTTTTGCGACACGGTTCGGCTCGTTATTCAGTGTCAGTGCTTGTTGTTTGGGTTCGCTTAGGATGCTGATGATTGCTAAATTGTAGAAAATTGATAAATTTAGAAGCGACTTGCATGCGCACGGACCAAAAGGAACGCTCGGGGGAATGGGGGGGGGGGGGGGGGGGGGGGGGGGGGGCGGCGGTGTCGCAGCGAAACGGCGGCTAGGTGCTGATTATGAAATTTATTTGCCATCCTGCTGCCACCAGCAAAGCCGGGTAGTGCCGGTCCTCGGTGTAGGCCGAGATTGAAAATCCACCCACCCCAAAAGGCTGTTGGACGGGAGCGCGAACGGTCCCCGCGACATCCGTCCCAAATTTGCATTCTTGACAAGCTAAAACTCTCATCTAAGGAGGGATGAGAAACTGCAGCTCAAAGAGGGGGGGGTTGAGGTTGCTGCAATCTGGAAGTGGTTACTGATGGAGATTTACGGTTTTGACGATGAGTCGAGGAAGTTGGGTGAAGTGCACTGTGGTTGTACAGCTGATTTTCAAGGAGACCGTACACGACCCGAATCACCGTTGCTGTAGGGACGAGTTTCCATGGGGATTCTTGAACGGCTCATTTCACTAGATTAATTGCTACCGTAGTGAATAAAAACTTGTTCGACACGGTACACGGTGACCATGATTGGACTGTGGTTGAGAGATGTAGCACAACTGTGAAATACTATATTCAGCAGGTTTGATGGAGAGAGTGAAGACATTTTAATGCTTCTTTCGTACCTTTTAGTGATGTCTTCAACTACTTAATATAGTTAATTAAATCAATTTGAGTGTATTCTAAAAAAGAAGAGTTTTAACTCACTCTTTGAAGAGTTATAAAGAGTTGGTTTGAATAAGTGAATGAGTGAGTGACAAAGCTCAGTCATATTTATGCTTAGTGAGTTGAGGAGTTGACTACCAGTGAGTAAATTGCTAATCGCCGTGAAGAGTTAAATAAATCTAATCTAACTCATACAGGAGTGAGTTGCTGATCTCCGCAGTAGTGATGTGAATTTTAAGGTGGATCAAATGATCCGGGATTACCTTGGTATGGCGATGATCTAATCATCTTTATGATCTGAGATCACTTTTCTAAGGCATTATGATCTGATCTGATCTGCGATCACCATTGTAAGGCGTAGTTCATGCTTTGTATGGTGATGTGATCCGTTTTGATCCGGGATCACTTTTGTATGTGTTTTGTATGTGATCCGTAAATTTCATCGCTTTTATCATCGCGCATCTTTATATTGCAAATGACCCGTAAACATAATATTTTTGAAGATTAAAATAAACTCACTCACTGCTGAAATTTAACTCACTTTATTCAATATGAACGTTGGTAGGTCTTCTATATGACGGATCGATTAAATAATAGAGTTAGTAATGAACAAACCAAGCATACTCGTCTGAGTATAGAACGAAATCCTGAGGGGATTTGTGGGTTTTTTACTCAACTTTACGTAACTTTGACTATTTCGATATTAGACCTTGTGGCTGTCTCAACAGAGACACTGATTGTGAAATTAAATATAAGAAGAGAAGCATTTACCTACATATTTCTACTAAATATGTTTTAAAGTTTGGTCCTTTATTGCATTCCAACTCCCTACATTGGCGCTTATATGTCAGATGTTCTTTAACGTTATTGTACTAGTAACAAGAAAATTTGGTTTAGCTTTGGCGAGTACCGATCGTATCGTGTGAAATTATCACCATTAATTCATTAAGCCGCATAGTAGTACGATACGATTGTAGACAACAGAAAAGAAAAGATGATGAATCAATTGTCATGAAAATAAAAACCCCGCTTCATCCGGGGTGCCGGACACAAGCAAGCGCGCAGTAACACGATAAAACCGAGGGCAGAAAAATAATATTTCAAACTTTCCTACACATGAACGGCGCGAGGCATTAACTTGCCACATCAAAGCACATTCTCCCGTGGGATGGGACAAATTTTGTCACCATGTTTTAATGTCTATTTGCGGTTCCTTGGCAACGGTCACACGCTTGATGCTAATCTAGGTCAGGAAGCTTCGCCGTAGACAATCAATCGTTAAGTTGTTATAGATTTAGGTGTTAGCCAACTACTTCAGGCCGGCCTCAGGCCCCTCAAAATGCCGGCAATGGAGGAAAAATCGTCACTGTTTGAGAGCAAACACTGTCTCTCGCTCAAATGTGTTCTTTTCCTATTTTACGGAGGTAAGTTCCGAGGAGTAATGGCGCTGTGCTGGAAACATTTTACTTACCTCTATAAATCGGTTGAACGGTTTATTTACAGGCTTAGGATGCATCTATCCCTTCCTTCAGTCGAACATGGCCCAGAAGGGCTTTGCGTACAATGAGATCTACTCAATATCGGTCATTATTCCGCTGACGGCACTGCTCGGCCCGCTAGTCTTTGCGCTGCTCGTCGACAAGTGGGCAATCGGGAATGCGTTTGCCTATGGGAAGCGGTTGCGCATCCTTACCGCCATCACGATCATCGCGTCCATGGTACTGTACGTGCTGCTGATGTTCGCTGTCAGCAGGACGCCACCACCGGAGATGTGTCCACCGCAAGCCAGCTTCCTGTGCAATCGTAAGGGTGCGTTTATCGTGCAGGAGAAATGTTCCGAAAATGGCATCTGCCATGATTGGGCGGCAGACAAGGTTAGTAAGGGGGGAACGTGCTGTTAGTAGGGTTTCTTCTCCTGATCAGGTTCTAACGTTTGTTTGCTTCCATCAGACGGGAATGCTGAGCTTGGAGAACTGTACGTACAGCTGCCAGAAGGAGAATCAGTTCGAAAGTACCTGCTACTCGCGCCATGCAAAATCGGCCCAGATGGCGGCATGGTTGCGAGAGCAGGAAGACGCACAGGACAATGATGAGGGTGCGGTACTAGATTTGGGCAGTGGACAGGGTACAATCGAGCGCGATTCGGACGGTGATGGCATCCCGGACAATCTCGATACGGATGATGATAACGATGGTATCCCTGATTCCCGCGATCCAGACTCGAGCAATGATCTGGACGGTGATGGTATACCGAACGAGCTAGATCCCGATGATGACAACGATGGCATCCCGGACGAAAAGGATGACGACGATGATAATGATGGAATTCCGGATGATCAGGACGTGGACGATGATAATGATGGCATCCCGGACACGTTGGAGGGTAAGGCCAAGTCGAACGATTTGGACGGGGACGGTATACCGAACGATCAGGACCCGGACGACGACAATGATGGCATCCCGGACACGGAGGACGATGATGATGATAATGATGGCATTCCGGATGACGAGGATCTGGATGATGATAATGACGGTGTACCGGATGCGTTGGAAGGAAAGGCCAAAACAAACGATCTGGACGGTGACGGCATACCGGACGATCAGGATACGGATGATGATAATGATGGAATACCGGATGAGGAGGACGATGATGATGATAACGATGGCATACCGGATGCTGAGGATGTGGATGATGACAATGATGGTATTCCGGATGTGCTAGAGAGTACGCCCCGATCGAATGATCTCGATGGCGATGGCATCCCCAACGAGTTGGACGATGATGATGATAATGATGGTATTCCGGATGCGGAAGATCCGGACGATGACAATGATGGCATTCCGGATGATCTGGATGTCGATGATGACAACGATGGTATACCGGATGCGCTGGAGGGCAAGGCAAAGTTTAACGATCTAGACGGCGATGGCATTCCGAACGATTTGGATCCGGATGATGATAACGATGGTATACCGGATGCGGAGGACAAGGACGATGATAACGATGGTATCCCGGACGATCAGGACCACGATGATGACAATGACGGTGTGCCGGACGCACAGGATCGCTCCAATGCGAACGATCTGGATGGGGATGGTGTGCCAGACGCGGAAGATGACGATGATGATAATGACGGTATACCGGATGCGGAAGATCCGGACGATGACAATGACGGTATCCCGGATGAGGATGATCCGGATGATGATAATGATGGCATTCCGGACGAGCTGGAGGGTAGACCGATCACGCACGATCTGGACGGTGACGGTATACCGGACGATGAAGATCCGGACGATGATAATGACGGTATCCCGGACACGGAGGACGATGATGATGATAACGATGGTATACCGGACTCGGAGGATGTGGACGATGATAATGACGGTATACTGGATGTGCACGATCCTGGTCAGCGTAGCAAGAACGACCTAGACGGTGATGGCATCCCGAACGATGAGGATCCGGACGATGACAATGATGGCATACCGGACGATCAGGACAGTGACGATGACAACGATGGCATACCGGACGTGGACGACGACGATGATGACAATGATGGTGTACCGGACAGCCAGGAGACGGTAATCGTACCGACAGCCATCGTGTGTGCCGACGCCGATGAGGAGGATGAGATCTGTCATACGTACAGTGAGGGCATCATACAGGTGAAGGCCACGTTTGATGCGCACAACGAAAGGGACGATGGCGATGAGTGCAGCTATCCGTTAGGTACGTGTTCTACTTCTTTAGTTGAAGTTTCCTTCGTAAATGTGTCTGGTGATTTTGTTTTGCTCCTCCTCACGCAGATGGTTTCCGATGCCCACTGGATAAGGCCTGGGTGAAGGCACAACAGGCTGGATGTAAACCGGTCGTCCAGTGTGATATCGCTGACCCCTACGAAGACGGCGAGAGTCTGCTGTACGGTACCACCTGCGATGGTGTAAGTAGCCGGACAGAGTTAAATGACTGGAGTCGAACGGCTAACGGTCTCGTTGCGTTCTTTTCTCCAACAGGACGAGGACAACGATGGTGACGATGATGAGGGTGATTCGACCTTCTACTATTACCTGTCCATCCGCTCGCTGCTGGACTTTTTCCTGCTCAGCGGATTGACGCTGCTGAACACGATCATCGTCATCGTAACGCGCGATCAGTCCACGTCCGGTGTCGCTGACTTTGGTCGGCAGCTTGTTTGGGGTGCCGTTGGGTGGATCATCTTCTTCAACGACGACTACGAGCAGCCGTACATGCTGTTCGTGCTGCTGTACACAACGGCCGCCGTCATCCTGCTCAGCCCGCTCAAGATGGACCTTTCGCCGGCGGAAGAGTGGTGGCAGCTGCGTACCGTGCCACAGAAGTTTGTGTCGGTACCGGCGTGCCGCAAATACCTACAGCGCTGTTGGCTTCCGTTCCTGGTTGCGATCGGTCTCGGATCGCTCTGGAGCATGATCGATTCGATTGACGAATCACACATGACCAACCTACCGACGAACGATGCCGATGAAGGTGACGATCCGAAACAGCAGTCGACCATATTTCAGACCCTTGTCCGTACGGTGCTGCTTGCCGGTGACTTGCTAGCCATCCCGGTACTGATCTACTCGCGACACATCATCGAGGTGTTCGGTACGTGCAAGATTCTGGTCGGTGCGTTCCTCTCCCTCGTCCTGCGCTTTATCCTGTTGGCCATTTTGGATTACGCGCTGTGGGACGTCGTTGAGGATTGGCTGCTACCAACAACGCTGGGGCTTACCTGGGTCACACTGGTACTGTACTTCCGCGAACAGTTGCCCCGCAAGGTGTCAGCACTTGCGCAGGCCCTACCCGTGATAGCGCATTTCGGCTTTGGACGCTTTTTCGGAGCACTGATCGGTATTGAGCATCATTACCAGCGGTTGGAGAATGATTACGAAATCTTAGCCGGCGTACTGTTCGGTCTGACTATCATCAGCGTCGTATTATACCGCTACCGAGACATTGTGCTCACCTACCTGGGCCAGTACATCCCAGCATTAAAGCCCGGCCAAGCGAATGGTGCCGCGTCAAAGACCAAAGGAGAAACGAACGTTTAATCCAGCACAAACACACACGCGCGCAACGAATACTGCGCACCTTTGTGAAGTCATCGGGAAAATTGTGTTATATACCGGAAGGAATTGTTAAGTGTTGCATTAGTGGCCAAATTGTTAACGTAATAAATAGTTTAACGAAAGGTAGCCGTGTACTGAGGAGTTGGACGCTAGCGCTTAAATTTATCGTCTGTTTTGGGTTTCTTCTTTTTTTTCCATAGTTAATCGCAATCTACTGACAAGTTCACTGACACTACCTTCGATGTGCTTCAGGGTGTTTAGTTTCCAAACTTTTTTTTTGATCTTCCTGTAAATCATAGAAAGAAAAATCCTTCGCTCACACACCGGACAAGTCTTCCTTCGCTTGGTGTACCAGTCGTCTTTTGGTCGCAAAAAGGGCAATTCCAATCATCTGTTGTGTTTAGAACGCGATCTTCACACCGTACTCATAACTCGCTACTAGTTTGAATGATTTAATATTTCGTATTCAGATTTATTGTATTCATTTATCATACATGTGAGAAAAGTTATTCGTTACAGTACTGAATAACTCCCTATGGCTAAGCACAGCTTAGGGATGTACATCGATAGGATTACCTTTAACCTACGCTTATGATGGTGTGTAGCGAAACTTACTGATTATATTCTACAGTAAAAGGGTAGTAATCGATAATACAGGTCATATTCGTAAGCTATAATCTGCGAGCAAGAGTTGAACCAAAAACAAAAAACAAATTACAGAGAAAGTGGTTCCGAAATTTAACTATTTGTCGAATCTACTTCCATCGCTGTATGCACCTCCGTATCTTCCTCCTGTGCAGTAGTGTCGGGTGGATTAGTAAAATGCACATCTTTGCATTCGTCCTTTCCCTCTTTCTCTTTCAAGCCTACCGCCTGTTCAGCAGCAGTATCGGTTGGATTGGTAAAATGCATCTCTTCACCACCTTCCTTCACTTCCTTCTCTTCGACCGGTTCTAGACTAACTCTAGACTCGCTGGAACCACTAGCATGTGATTCGTTCGATGTATCTTTACTACTGCTACTAAGCACCTCTTCTTTACCCTGTTTTTCGCCACTTTCTGCAATGGTATGGCCTAGGGAATTTTTCTCCTCGTTTGGACTATCTTGCGAAAGCTGCTCATTTGAAGAATCTTGGAATAGATCATCAGTGGATCGTTGCACCTCTTTGCTTACTTCATCGGTACTAACCGAGCACTGGCGGTTCGTTTCATTGTCGTCAGCAGTTGTGCAATCTTTAGCGATTTGTGGAGGGTCAGTTTGTTCCGAATGTGCCTCACAAGGTTTCGCATCTTTTACCACTTCAACCACAGGAGTTTCCTGTTCCTTCTCCAACTCTTTTGTATGCTTTCCAAGAGAACTAGACAATTCAATATCATGCAAATTCTCTTCATCCGTAATTTCCATGGGTTGTTCATCTTCCTTTTCAACGAGAGGAACATCAACCGATGATGACTGCACATCAGAGTCTACGTCCATTGGTTCATGCTCAGGTGTTTCTATTTCCGAACTTTGATTGGAAATCTCATTCTCACGACCAATATCATTCGGAACTGGTTGCTCAGCTAGCTCATTCGTAACGCTTTCGCTACTGTCAAGTGGTTCCTTATCTACATTCTGTAGTTTATGCGAAACACTGCTAGTTTCTACTTCTTCAGTATCAACAGCTTTCGTATGTTTGTCCTTGCCGGTGAAATCACTCTCCTCTTCCTCCTTTCCCTCCTCCTCATCATCCTCCTTTCCTTTCTTCTCATCATCCTCCTTACCTCCCTCCTTGTCTTCCTTCTCACCTTCCACCTTGTCATCCTGCTCATCTTCCTCCTTGCCTTCCTTCTCGCCTCCCTTCTCATCTTCCTCCTTTCTTTTTGCTTCTTTCTTTTCCTTCTCTTCTGATGCATCAGCAAGTGATAAATCGTCCGATGGGTTTGTTTCTTGCTCTACATTTTTATCGTCAGCTGATGTCTGCGGACAGGTGGACTGTTCCTTGACTGGATCAATGGTCTGATCCTTTACAACAGACGATGCCTCTTCTTTTGGTGAATCAGACGATTGTTCAGCCATTTCTGCACTTTGTGCACCATCTTCTTCACTTCCATCACCTTCACGTAGAACGGTATTGTTAGTATCACTTTCATCGCTGCTATCCAACAGATCGATAGCTTCTATTGGTTCATTCACGTTCTGCTCCTTTGTACAATAAGACTCTTTATTCTGTTGCTCACTGGAATCTTCAGATTCCACTGCTGCTCCGGTGCCGTCACCCTGACTATTGGGCTTTGCTTTATTTTCTTCACATGTGTTTTCCAATGTTGATTCCCGTTCATCGTGGTCATGCGGCTCATCGTGGTCATGCGTCGTGCTCAATTGTTTCTCCGTATCCTGCATGGCGTATTCAGAGTCATACTGCATATCAGAACTATCGCTATGGTAGCTATCATCAGCCGCATCCATTAGGTTTAAAATTTCACAGCTGCTCCCCTTGGACGAGTGTTCTAACTCATCCAGCAGCGATGTGTCATTGTCACCACCTTTACCACCTTCTGTTCCGGATATAGTTTCTAGCAACTCTTTTTGGCACGAATCCTCTGTCGACTCTAATAACTCCGTATTGGCGTTTGCAGATTGGTTGTTCTTATCGTCATTTTTGTCAACACTTTCAGCGGTTTGTTTGTCTGTATCACGCCTGCTGACTGTAGTGGTTTTATCAACGCTACTTTCGGGCTCGGAATCTTTTGAACCTTTTTGTTGTTTTTCCGTTTGGGCAACATCATCTTCCATCGGTTCAGTGGTTTCCTTTGGTTCGTTTGAATTCTGCTTTAATGTTACTTCATCGCTGCTTGTGTGTATATCCAACAGCTCTGATACTTCCTTGTCGGATATTTCGATCAGCTCCACCTGTTCATCTTTACTTTCCACGCTGGTCTGAAGTTCGTTATTCCCATGAACAGCTAAAATTAAAAATATACAGGACCATATTAATATAAAAATTAATATGATGATAATGAGATAAAAGAAAAATATAATTCACAAGTAAACAGAATACTGTTACACACTGCTCTTCGAAATGTAAACATTGACAAATAAAACGATGTGTAACACTTCAATCGTAAATATGTTTTCCTTTACGCATTACGACCAAAGGCCGAAGTACTGTTAAGAACTCGAAGAACTGACTCGAATTATAAATATATTAATTTGCTCAAACCCTGTTCATTCAGATGCCGGAAAAATTCCTTATCATTAAACTGGTGACTTTTCATCGAGCAGATATTCTTGCTGGTTGAGGTTAACTGCCAAAAAGATAAAGGTTCCTATCATTAGGCACCATTTATTCGAAATCCCTTTACGGCTATTTATCAATATACACTAATTTTTAAATTCGATGTTTATATTTCAAAAAAAAAAAAAAATAAATCGTAAATCAATAATACATATTTAAACAAAGAAACGATCACTTACCAGATTTGCTGGGCGAATCATCGACCTCATTCTCGGCAAGTTTCCCACGGTTTGTGCCTACATCGGATGAAGTTGTATCTTCATCCCGCGAATCCTGATGATCCTTTGTGCGTGTGATACCTTCAACAGGGTCGGATGATGACAAGACCTGACTGTCTTTTTGACTGTTTTCCGATTCTTTACCGCTTTCCGTCACGCTACTCGAAGTTGCGGCTTCGATTTCAGGAGACTTTGAAGGCGTGTTGACAACGCCGAGCAAATTCCAAGTTACCCGGATGTCTCCCACCGTAATCGACTGTACGTGCTGCTGCTCATTACTGTCCGTGGCGACGTTCTCCTGTTTTGTTTGTTCCACCGTACTGTCCTTACTGGGTGGTGCTTCATCATCCGAATCGACTTCAATAACCGTTTGCGGCTGCTCAATGATCTTGCAATCGTCATCTTCCTCATTCTCGCTCTGGCTGTCCTGTTCCTTGTTGCAATTGACCATCCTGTCACCAACCATTACAAAATCGGAATCCTGCGTAAAGCCCATATTCTTAACGTCATTTACGCAGCGATCATGCAACGTTTTGAAGCGCCCAATACCGTACGTTACAAGGTAAGACAAATGGATGAACAATTCCTTCAGATCATGGAGGTTGCGCACATTGTTGTACGCTTTGGAATTCACTAGCGTGGCAACCTTTGCGAGAATGTGCTTACAGATCTCTGCACCCGCCAGCATTGCCTTTTCGAAGTCCTTCCGGGAATTGCCAAGCTGAGTATTTTCGTGTGGTCCGTTCACGAGTCCACTCAGCAAACTCACCACCGAATACGGATGCAACTCTGACTGGGTAGAATCTGGAGTACCTTGTACGACTGCTGCATTCGGCAGGGAATTAGCAGACTGTCTGGCACCCCCACTTACTGGTTGAAGTGTAGGCAATGGGTGACGCTGCGGTGGGTACTGCTGCATTCGTATAGGCGTTAGTTGTGGCACACGCTGACCTGGTGACGGACCTTGTTGTTGCTGGTTGCGGTGCAGCTGCTGTGTATATTGTTGACTCTGCATGTTTACATGTTGCTGTAAATGCTGCTGCTGCTGTTGTTGCAACTGGTAGCGCTGCTGCTGCTGCTGCAAATGTTGCTGTTTTTGCAATTGCTGCTGCTTTTGCAATTGCTGCTGCTGCATGCGCTTCAACTGTTGATCTTGGCCGTTACGAACGACTATCGAACCTACTGGCTGCTGCTGCACCTGGACATTATTGTTTAGTAGCAAACGAGCGGTTGGAATTGGAACAATACCACCGGGCGGCATCGGTAGAACGGCGTTCGCGGCACCCGCGGGTGATGACTGTTTGGCAGCCGTATCCGTTGCAGCCGCATTTTCCGATGGTTGCCTACGCACGACTATTACCTTACCGTTCGGTAATCGATACGTGCCCTGCTGGCTGGCCGTTTGCAGATCGATCCGATAACCTTCGAATGTTGTGTACAACGGTGTGGATGTATTCGATTGCCTTTGAGCTGCTAACGACGGCACGCGTACCGTATGCGATACGGTTTCTTGCTTTAAAGCGGCGTCCGACATGCCGCCCGTCAGTGTAGAATTCAAAAGGACTCCCCTCTTCGACGGTATGCTAACCGCCAAATTACGTGGCATCGATTGATGCAGGATAGCTTTTTGCTTCGGGATATTAGTCTTGGTAGCATTACCCGTGGAAACATTGCCTATGGACAGTGGCATCATACTAGCGACGGGCGAATTGTTCAACCCGGGTTTGTTTGCTGGTTTGGGAGCAATCGGTATGGGTGTTTGTGTTTTAGTGCCGACCGAAACAATTTGGGGCCGGGACACCGTTTTAACACCCGCAGTGCTTTCATCAGATAACATGCTCATTATGTCCGGCGTGCAGACCACTTCGTTATTACCGATGCGCTTTTTCTTTGCCGGTGGTGCAGACGTTGTAGGCGATTTGTTGTCAAACGTTACCGCTTTCGGCTGTTTTTTCTGCGCGCTGCCTGCTGATGCCTTTCCTGATGAAGTGGGTTTCATCATCGCAGATGAAGTACTTGGCATAGCAGCTGGTGACGGTGACGTTGTCTCTTCCGCATTCAGGCTTAAGTTCCCCAGAATGGAATGTGTTAGCTGAGGCATACCGTCGACTGAGGCGATCGAAAATGATGCAGAGCTATCTTCCGAAGATGTCCTCTTCGATCCGGCTTCACCGTACGTGCGTTTGACCGTTGCTTTCTTCGGTACTGATGATCCCGCCGGGATGCTTCCTTTCGAACGATTCGCGCCTTTACCCTGACAACAGTACGTACGGTCCTGTTTCATCAGTGCGTTAATAGTGTTGATGGATAGCTGCTGGTTTTTTAAATTCCTGAGAGTAATGAACTTTGTTAGATGGTACGGTAAACGGTTGAACATCTCGTTCACTTACTTTTTTTCCTTCTCGATAAAGTTCTTCAGCGCCCAGTGCTGGGCACGCAGTTGCCACAAAATGTTCGGAGCACAGCTGAAGCAGTGCCAGTTTTCGTTCTCCACGATGTCACGCACGCACTCCTTGGACAAATTTCGCGTGATGCATTTCTTGCAGAAAACATACGGGCACCGTGAGCAGCAATAAACTTCCCCGCCTTGGCCACACCAGCGGCAGTAAAGCTCGCTGCCATCTTCACCCTTATCGAACTCGCCACTGTTGTAGAAGGTGTGACAGCTACGGCAGTGGGTTAATCGCAGCACTGGATGCATCCGAATGATCGCTTCCGATACCGGAGCCGTTCCGATGTGCAAGTCGCATGAAGTGCAGTGTACCTTGCGGTCGACGATCTTGCTTACGTTGGGAAAAACGCGCATGTAGAACTGCTTCTCCTCGTCCTCCGTATCATTATCAAACGTCAACCGAAATCCTTATCAAACGAAGAAACATTTCAAAATTATTACTAATATTATATTACGTCCCAGTATGATGGTAAACAACAAAATTGGTATTGTAAATCTTCATTTGCCATCTTCATATCAAAACCAAATTCAAATGAAACCGATCAAAGCAATCGTTGTATTGTTCTTCAGTACAGTATTACAGGGAATGAATTCGTTCAGGGAATAGTCGGTTCTGTATTTTTACATGACCGCAAAAACTCAAGTGAAAAATATTTATTTAAACTACCGATATTAATTTAGCAGCATTATGAGATAAAATTAGTATTTATTTTAATATCCTTGCACACACCAAGATGCAGCGCGTTCACACAAATAGTAAAGGGCTAGAAATACGAATATGAGTTCAGCGATAAAATACTGTAGTGTTGAAATATTTTAACCTGCACTGTAATCAGAGCTGGAACTGCATACTGTACGGAACAGCTAGGCACATTAATTTCGCTGCTATCCAAAAACCTTTCATAGCTGCTTTGTTTTATTTAAATTTACATTCAGCATAATTTTATCAACAAGGTGCGGTGCCTTTAAAACTATTTGTTGCAAATACCGCACATGTCCGTTCTGACTTACCGTCTTCATCGTAATATTCCGCTGGCATTTTGACGGTGTCAAAACGAGTTTAATCTTTTTCTGTATTCGGTTGTTTCACTGCACCGTTGGGCACTTGAAAACTTGCAAATAGTTTATGTTCCGCCCGGCGAGATTGCTTTCTTCTTGAACAATTCCAAAGCACACAAATGGTTCGTCACTCATCAAACCAATTTGCACTACCTGAATCCCTAAAGATGGAGTCCGATCGAAGCGCGTCACAAAAAGGCAGACAATTCGCAGCTCTTCGACCCGTTCTGACGTTGTTACGAACACTATGCTGCATTTTACAACAAACTTTTATACCCTTGGTGGGTGTATTGGTGTGAAAACGGGAGTAAACAGTGCGACCGATCGATTGCTTGCGAGTATGACAGGGACGCCTGCCATGACAAGCCGATGTCAAGATGGCGAGTTCACGAAATATGAACGATGACAGCTGTCAACTGTCACAAAAATGACATCAAGAAACAAACTTTCCCTTCATCCCGCTTCCTTACCTTATTCTGATTTACCATTATATAATATTGCTTTATTAATACAATGTGCGTAATATGATTTTATCTTAGTATTATCGTCTTTAATTCAGGCAATACTTGATCGTGACAGATGCTGTTTCGATTTTGCAGGCTAAAATGATGCCACGTTGAATGTACTCATTCGATGACTCTTCAGCCTATTTTCTTTTCCGACTCATGAATAGCTGTTAGTTGCATGTATAAATATTGGGTATTTATTCTTGTACAACATCATGATATAAGGGGGAGAGGCCATTTTAATCAATTTTTTATGTATGATCTGATGTGAGATGGACCCATGGGTGACAGAAAAACGGTCTATGTATACATTATCGGTATGCTTAATAAGATCGTAAAAGTATAAATTACGGAACCTTGAATAGCATGCGGGGTGGCCCGGTGGTGCATTTGATAAACGGCGCCAGTCCACACGGCCGGACCGGGTTCAAATCCCATCCGGACCGTCCCCCCGTAGCAAGGACTGACTATCCGGCTACGTGGTAAAATAAGTCTAGTAAGCCAGAAATGGCCGGCGTGACCTGTAGGGTCGTTAAGCCAAGAAAAAAAAAAAAAAAAAATAGCATGCAATATGATGCTCATTGTAGTTCTCTGTGCAATAACTTCCATAGCTCGAAACACATCAGGATCCAAAAATGAGAAAGTTTGTACAGGTAGCTATTAAACCAGTTCTGGAGTACGTAAGTTGCGTTTCGCTAGTTGCGGATGTCTTTGAATTTGTTCATCAACGGCCTAATAGTAAATATTCGGTATGGTGGAATCGCTCCATTCTGGAATTGAACCTCGAACAGATCTAATTCCTCGAAGCGCCTTGTTACAACAAACTTGCATAAAACATGTTTTGTTATTGCAATGTTTTTCTATTTGTAATTACCTACTTAGGGATTTGTTTATTTGATTTGCATATAGATTTGAGATTTGGGGCGGCCCGGTGGTGCATGTGATAAACGGCGCCAGTCCACACGGCCGGACCGGGTTAAAAATAAAATTTTTGCTTAATTTTAGATAAAATTATGTCAAAATTAATTGTTTCATTGCGCTTGTCAAATCAAGTCAAAAACAACTTTAAATTTGGCAACACTGCGCAACTGCATCTTTCGGACACTCATTACAAGTTGCCACATAACAAAAACGGCTAAAGTCTGAAACACGACCCCCCCCCACTCACGGTCACTCATCTGCGTGTCAATTTTTCGTACAGGGTGGTTCGGAGACTATGCAATGTGGCCTGAATTTGATTTTTTTTACAATTACTATTAAATTGTAAGGAAGTTTTCGCATAGTGAAAAGTGATTTATTCATCGAGGAACCAAGTTCCATACCCTGATTGTGAAACCGTAAAATTTTCCTCATTTTTGGCCCAACTTTGCCCCATAGCTCCGCCGGTATCCAAGATATCGCCACACTTTCTTCTGGCCATGGCTAGATGGCACTTGTGGCTACATTTCGTCCATGCACCATTAATCGCTACCATGTCTGTGGCCGGAGCTATTCGCGAAAGCTCCAACGGATCGCCAATCTTTGACCTGTGGTCGATAGATGGCACCAATTGCTACATTTTCTTCTTCGACGGCCATTCCCTCAGGTGTCTATGTCTCGAAACATATTTAAAAAACACGCAACCGATTTCGAACCACCCTGCACGAAAAAAAGTCACTCAAATGAGTGCCCGTGAGTGGGGGGGGGTCGTGTTTCAGACTTTAGCCACAAAAACTGCCGTAGTGTATTAGATGGGTTCCATTATTTGGCACTCAAACTCACACGTGCGTTATTAAGTCACGTTTGCTGATGATGACTATTCTCTACTGTGGCACGATTTCAGTTCATCATTATGATTGATATGTTACTAAAGTACTATCATCTCCTTTAATTTCTACTTTTGCGATTTGGCTAGTTAAAATCAATAAACACCAATTTCGGGCTGTGTGTGAAACTTTTTTATCACAATCAAATCGATCGATCGAAGAGGCGTTACAGAGCGTTATCAGAAATATTACATTTCGCTTATTTTTGGTGTATGTGTTTGTGTGGCTGCGGACAAAGTGAAAACGTTCCATGGTGGTTAGTAAATGTTCTGCATGAGAAAACGTGATAAATGTATAAAGCAATACGGTGGATATTTTTCGCACTGCAAACTGTCAAAAAAGAGATTCAAAGTGACGCTAAAACGATTATCATTTGACATTAGAGCTGGTGAGTTCCTTTACGCAGCGCGCACTGCTTCCGATGCGGAATCCCTTCGCTAACCTTTTGGGAAAAAATAAACAAAAACCGTTTCGCGGCACTCATTTCGTGGCAAGTTGTTTTACCGCAATCATTCGGCATTCAGCACTGACAGCGGTCGGTTACGGTGTATCAGTAGGGCACAAAAGGTAGCGTTACGGAAGGTCGTTCGCGGAGTGTAGCGTTCTGCATCATTGCGTATTGTTTGTGTTTATCACTTGTGTTCGTTTTATCCTTTAGAAGATCACAGCGAAAGGCGTGTTGAAAGGGCAAATAGGGGGAAAAACTGCCCAGCTCTACTTTTCTGTGTTTTGATCGAACTGTCGGAATCTCGGTTTATCTCGCAGCACGCTTTGATTTGTGCGTTGGTGAAGTGGTTTGTTCAGGTAGAATCGTAATTGTTGCTGTTAAATCCAATCCCATAGTGTGTGTTTGTGTGTGCATGTGTGTTTGCGAAATCTTAAAAGAATTATCATACGATTTCTTACCGATCTTTTGTCGGTAGGAATCTATTTTCTCGCGAGTATAAATATGCGAACAGTGATTTTAATTCGCGTGATAAAGCAACGACGATGGTGAAAGATATCAGTGCAAAGATAAACGATTGCACGTGATCAAAAGTGGCGATTGAAAACGGAAGAAAAATTGTAGTTCCCAACACTGGAAGCGTCCCCCGGTGTACGATGACATCAGCGTAGCCCAAGCGACACCCGAAAAAAAGAGAAGGGATCAGAACTTTTTACGCAATAAAGTTCAGCGAAACCGGTATAACGGAGGAAGTCAAATGCCGCGAGCGTTCTGTGTGCCGTGATGATTCGCGGCATTGGTTGAGACGGGGTGTCTACGCTCGGTTAGATTTGCCAATCTCGTGTCCAAACCAAACGGTCGTAAACTGATAGGTCGCGTACACATGAGGGCTCATGAGACGTCCACAAAAGCCGAAGTCATACAAAATTTCAAAAAAATTGGGTCCTGTCCTGGACGCGTCCACAAATCGCGAAGCGAAAGAGGGTTCGGGAATTATACCTGGGATCTTCTCGAAGTGAAAAAGGATTCTGAAATTATACCTGCGATCCGCATTAGAATACCACGTACGCTGCATTCGGGGTAGCACTCGGTAAAGCGTTGTTTTGCTTAAGCGTGCAGTAAGCATAGAGGGTTTGTTTCGGCTTTCTACGAAGTTACTTGTGGACGTGGGCAGGGCGTGGGCGTCACGTGTGAGTTGGGCCATAGAGGAACGTTATTTTCGCATAGTTTGTAAGCCTTTAAAATGAGATTTATTCTGATGATTTGCAGAATTCTTTCATTATTCAATTCTACAATTATTCCTTCTCGAGTCTCGAGCATCATCCGTTGCTCGTGAGAAATCTTGTCGAAAACGATCGAAATGATGATCTGCCTTCGCACTCACCCGTGGGGCAAAGCAAGCATCACTAATGCTTCGAAAAAAGAAAATGCATCGTAGCAATCGTGTCATAAAAGTGGCATGTTTCCATTTTTATTGCAAACGCTTTTGCGGCGAGCAAATGAGGTTCCCTTCTTTGTGCGTTGCTTGAGCCGCCGTCCAGCTGTCTGTCTAAAGCCTGAGAAGGATGGGATGATAAATTTGTTTTTTTTTTTATAAATAAACATCACTTCATACACTGCCGAGCGTAAAACTTCGCCTGCCCCACGTAGCTTGAGTGCAAAATTATCGAAGCGTATCTTGCAACCGTATCCCTTAAAAACTGTCCGTATAGCTTTCGTGTTTGTGGACGAGTTTTCAAAAATGTCAAAAACTGATTAGCGTACTTTTGCAGTTAACCCGGTAAGGGTGTGCAATTTGTGTCGCTGCACCGAATGCAATGCACGGACGTGTGCACACACTCTGCGAGCGAGCCAAATGGTGCATACAAAGCGTGCGACATTATAGCAAATGGTTTAAGAAAGCCCGCCGCGAAACGGTGCTTGGTGGTGGTCGAACAGATAATTAGCTGCAAGTGGCGTTTAGCGGGAGAGAATATTTAATACAATAGTACTGTTGTACGATAGCAGAAGTAGCTATATATAAACGCGTTTCGAAAGAAAATAGGAAGGATTATTAGAAGGGAAGTAATGGTGATTGGCCATTTTCGAACGATTAATTGCAAGGATAGAATCTACAGTTTACATTCACAAATTTCCTATCGAGTATTCACAGACAGTCAAAACCAATAAACGGCACAATATAGGAAGATCGTTCTTTTAGGTAAATTCATAAGTTGGTCACCTTTTCATTTGTGCTAGAGCTCAATTTTCGTATTAATTTTCGTATTAATTTTCGTAATAAAATGAGTAATATTTTCTTATTTGGCACTAATACCTTGGGAGAGGCTCCGGTTGTGCATGTGATAAAAAGCGCCGGTCCACACGGAAGGACCGGGTTCAAATCCCATCCGGACCGTCCCCTCGTAGCAAGGTCTGACTATACCGCTATTTGGGAAAATAAGTCTAGTAAGCCAGAAATGGCGTGACCTTGTAAGGTCGTTAAAGCCAAGAAGAAGAAAAAGAAATAATTAAAAATAATAACTTTCTACATACCTAGTACGTACCTAGTAACAGATTCACAGCAATTTAAGGCTTTATTACAAATGTTACATTTTGGTACAGCATTTATCGCGGTTATCTGGAGTGTTAAAACTTATGCTTACACCTATTCGTTTCAAGAATCTATTTCATTTTAAGTCATCACGACACGATTGTATCATTCGCTGTGAGTGTGCTGAGAAGTGAATGGTACCCAGATAATTATTTCCCAGCCGTAATTAAAACAAAATGACTGACCAGCGCGGAATTCCCATAGCAACGCGGTAGAAGCATAGTCGATGTAGTATATATGCACTGAACATTACACTGGAAAAGAGAGAGAGAGAGAGAGAGAGAGAGAGAGAGAGAGAGAAAGAAATAAACACGTGTTCTAATAAATTCTGCCAATGTTCTACTACTGTGAACAACGTGCATCATTTTGTTGCATTTGAATGGTTTAATGAAACATAGACGAAACCCATTTCCAGTAAAGCATAAGCATTACCAAGTATGGAACAAATTTTTGGCATGAGATGCATATTTGCTTGTATACTACAGTTTACTATTTAACATCCGCAGCATGGGGACATCCGCCTATAAATACCATTGACCGGCGTGTGAAGCCAAACACAGGCATCGACGTCTATGCTTTTTTTTTTTTGGGCGGAATTGATTAATTCTCTCGTCCCTTAACTCTGTGTACATATAAAAAAAGACCCCGGCACAAAAAGACCTTGAACTCTGTGTTGCGCGTTCACAAATACGCGATCCGTAACGTTCGCTGGAGGGGTTCGTAGCGGTCACAAGCAGTCGCCACTTGCGGCAATGATGTGCTGATGATATTTTTGTGGAAAACTGTAGCAAACAGAATGGTGTCCCACATGCGAAAAAAAAGGTTCTACGCTGAAGACAAAATCACACATTGCCGTGGTGAAATGACAGAGCACCAAGTAGACGGATGGAAATGTATATTATTTGCACCTCAAAGTGTGTTTGTGGCTGGTCATCATCATCAATGGCTTTTTATGATCCACCCAGCCAAACAGGAAGGAACGAACGTGATCAAAGTTTTGTTGAGGCAAATAAAAAGATGACCAAGTTGGAAAAGAAACGCCCCTAGGCTTGTCTGATCGTGTGGAAGAAAATTTTTGATGAATAATCATTTTCATTTCATGGTGTGTTTCATCGTTGCGTTCATTGCAATTTTCTTTGTGAAAATTTGTCCATTAAAGAAAATATAAACGACATCGAGTTCCTGCCATAAGGTATTTTACCGACACGTGTGTGCGTCACCCTTGTGGAATATAGATTGGATTCTGTTTTACTTGGATTAAATCAGTCTTTCATGTTTTTATTGTTCACTCACTAGTGTAAAGGCACGTCATTTCTTGTTGCAGTCTTCGTTCGAACCCTTTGCAAGGTTATTTGAACGTTTGTGCCTTCGGCGATACAACAATTTTGGTACGCGTTTGGATTGAGGTCATGGTAAGAACACGATACACCAAAAAAATGTTTGACACAAAGTTTCATTTGTCGGGCTCTACATATGTAGCCCCCAAACCAATGAAGGCGTCTGATTGATGTCTGAAGGGGTTTCCAAAAATTCAAAACTTCAAAACTTGTATTTTAATAATTATGGCAAAAGACCGTACGAGTGTTAATTGTGTTAATTTGTGTTAAAAAACGTTTAGACAAAAATAGTTATTCGTCGCGAACCTTAATTAACTGGTTTATCCTGGTCACGGCATCAACTTAATATTAGCATTGTTAGCACACTGGAATAGTTTTGCATATAGGAATTACCAAAAAATTATAAACGTTTTTTGGCAAACAAAAAATGAGTGATAAAGACGATTTCATTACAGCATAATACAGTTTGTCTTCGCGGAATTCCTCTACAAGCCGCACCTTTTAATTAATGTCTCATTTGATAGACGTCTTATGCCACAGGGGATCATAAATTGTTGTTTCGAGCCTGTGTCACACCTCTGCGAAAACGTTCGACCTTATTTAGTGTGTTCGTAAAATTGGAAATGCTTTTTTTTTAATATGTTTAACACTCCCTTATAGAGTGAGTGACCCATTGGGTGGAAGACTAGCCGGTGGAACGGTGCATGCTACTGGTGAATCTGTGTGTTGGAGATGGAACACGAAAATGGACAGTCATAAGAACGTCGGCCCGGATGTGTGTCGCATTCGTCGACTGTCACGGACGAATAAGGTCCATCAGTGCGTTCACTTCTTGTGTGTTGATTCATTAGCAGTTTGAACAGCGGAAACAAGCGACCGGTGCGAGTTGATCTTCTATTAGTGATTTCATAAGTAGATACGTACGAATATAATTGGTTCTTTAGTGAAATATAATATTTTCTAACCACATTCCACAACAGCAAAAGGGCAAACGTGCACAAGAATTGTAAAGCAATGTAATTACCGGAAGCCAGTGAATTGATCTCGCTTTCGTGTCGCGATCGCAAAAAGTGCCGCCAGTTTTGTGTCAATTGTTTACAACACTCTAGAAGTGTGCTAGGGTAGTGTGTTAAAGTAGCATAAGAATATAGTGTACCAGCTTCCCCACCATGACGGTAACTTATACAGCAGAAGTGGCCACCTGCCGTGGTTTCGGTTGCTTCCTGAAGCTGCTCGTGAGGTAAGTGTCGGAAACAAAGCGTTCGGTGTTGGAAACGCGTGTGTCTTCGTAGCAAGAACCTTTTCCCCCCTTATCAATGTAATTCATTTATCAGTAAATCAATACTATGTTCATTTATGTTAGGTGCTCAATCAACTCGCTTCTTCACCGGCGAAAGAAAGTGTTCTAATGACACTAACTTTGAACGTCGTACACTTGGAGATTTCAAAGTCGTCGGGTGTTGACACATCCTGCCCAATTATCACCTTGCCAAAGCTTGATTCATCTTGGTTTGTTACTCAATTTCGCAAGACTCCCTCTATAGGGAGGTGTGAAAATTAGACTCTTCACTAGTGCTATTATTTTTGTCCCTACCGCATCATCATGAATTCTTGGACGTGTTCCGAGGTGAAAAAGAAGATATTTTTTTGCATTGATAATCGTTTGTCATCAGTAAAAGGGTGGCTGCAATGTGAAGTTTATCTGCATAATGTTTATGCCGATTGCATCCTTATCAGCACGTCAGGCAAATGTGCAGACAAGCATAATTAATGCTTCGTGGCGTGAATATTGCGCTTGTGGTCCATTCTTCTCGGTGACATCATACTTGTCAGCTTGATAACTATGTCTAGCGTTAGTTTGAAAAAAATTAGCATATTTTAATTATACTGTACGATTGGCACATGGTAAGATGAATATTGAATAATTATCGAAATAATTTACCCTTCCTTAACGTTTTCCATATTTTCTGTTAATTATTTAAATAATTAAATTTTATTTAAAAAAAGGAAATTCAAATGTGTGCCTAACGAGTTATTGAGGTTACAAAGCGAAATACGTATGTCTAATTTATTAACAGTACACCTACAGCTGACACCTGTTGCTTTAAAAGTGATATCTTGTCTTATCATGTCGTTCCCAGAATTTAAGCGTAACGCTGTAAAGTTTTTTTTGGGAATTCGTCTCTGTATGAATCATAGGTAGATAAGAAATGTTGGAGGCGTTTCATAATATTATGTTTTTGTTTACTTTCCTTTCATTTTGAAGGTTTCAGTAAGACTTGCTACTACTGCTACACAGTTGATAATGCAATCTCACACAGTTCTTTTCAAAATTGTCGGATTATTCTGATTTATTATTGTATTTTTTTAAAATCTTATTCCATTTGTTCATTTCATATTACTTTCACTCACTTCTTTCACTTTTCATTTTTTTCACTTTTTTTTAAACAATCAAATATAAAATTTTGTTGGTTCTCTTTTTTCTTCATCCTTTATTTCTTTCTTTCATCTTCTTTTTTCTTAATTCATTCCTTATTCCTTTATTTCATATATCTGGTTCAGCTTGCAGCTTGCACTTGTCAGTTATTGAGCTATTCGTGCGATTATAATAGCTATTTTTGAAATTTCATCTACAACTAAATTGTTTTTTCTTCATAACGAACGAACATGGACGAACAAGAAATTCAAATCTTGGCGAACTTTTGTGATCGATATACCTACTATTCTCAATATTTTCTTCATTTACAATTGTTTACAATTCTGTTCTTCATTTACAAAAAAATCATAAAAAATTAGTACCGGTCCTATTATTTTGAAAAGGACTGTATGTGTAATATAAATCTCCACCAGCACTTGAAGTAGACTTGTTGCGAACATTATCAGTTCAAGGTTGCCTGTAAACAATAAACATTTTCAAGATCAAGCCACAATTGCCGCAGGCCCAACGCGTAACGCTTTGCTAAGGAAGGCAGTCGATCGCTTCCTTTTCTTCAAGGAAAATGATGGTTTGGTTGGAAATTCCGGCTTAACATCAGCAAAGTAATATGAGTAATACTCTGTAGGCCGCTCCGAATTGGCAAATTTTTTCTGAAGTTTTTTTTCTCAAAAGCTTTTTTTTTTTGCTTACAGATAAGTTTTTTTTTTGGTACTCTTCTTTGGAACAATCAGCTACTGAACTGATCGAATGAAACAGGCATCTTAATTCAAACTTGACCACAACTCTCGAGTTGACCTCGCGATGTGTTTGTTTCCTTTTTTTTTGGCTAGGCAATCGTAATAGCACCGGCTCACACAAACCGGCATCAAAATTGGCCTTAACTTGCTATACGCGCGAGTTTATTCATTTGCCGGTTGCTCGACCAAACCGGTTCCATTGCTTCCAAACCGGTTAATTCCGTCCGCTTTGAACCAAAACCTTCGAAGTATGGGAAAATGTTGAAGGTTCGGATCGTGTGTTTTCCATTATGACACACGCACAACACGCGAGGAAATTGTACTTTTTCATACTTATGGGACGCACGTGACGATAGTTAGTACACACTGTGGCTACCAACCGGTACAATGTTCATATTAAAGTGATTGTTTTGATGCTTTTAAGGATAATCCAGCGAGGCACGAAATGGAAAAAGGTGTTTGAAAACAGAGAAATCAATAATTTTGCTATAAAAAAAGTCATGCAAATATAGCATGGCAGCATAGTTTATTTTATCGTGTTTAAAAATTTGTTTCATGCTATAAACACTTGTGGCAAATAAGCAAAGACAAATGTTTAAATGAATATAAAATTTTAATTTGATTACCAGTATGTTTTGAAACAAGGGTACAAATTAAATAATTAAATTGTTTAGCTATCTTTTATCGTTTTGGAAAAAAAATAATTATTTCCTTGTTCCGTATTTTTTCATTTAAAGTTGAATTTAGTCTTTATTTTGTATTTGACTTTGAGACCCATTTCTGTCTTACTAGGCTGATTCAGCCCTTTGCTATGGGGGGACGACCCAGAAGGGATTTTGAATCGATCCTGCCGTGTGAAATTGGTGGCACCACAATAAAATTAATGTTTGTACCAAAACTGTTAAGCTGCAAAGAAAAGGACAGACAACAAAAGAAAATATAATTGATCAATTAGGTCTCATTTTGTGGAAATCGTTGGTCGTAGAAACAGAACACTTGTGCTTGTATTTGAAATGATGAAAGACTTTAGATGCATATTAGTTACATCAATTCAAGAGTTCGATCGTTTGATGCCCTTATGTTGTGATCATTGTTTTAATCGCTAACGTCACAATGATCACTTTTTAGGGAGGTGATAGACGGTAAATGCCGTTAAAGTTAAATTCCTTAACTTTTCCCTAGTATTCTTGGGGTCTTGAAAGAGTCTTAATTCTTAATATTTATTGTTTCGCATCGACTATTTTTACTGGTTCAAGAACTCATTAACTGAATCGTTTTCCCCCAAATTTTCATTGAAGATAAGACGCACTTTAATTGACCTACACTACGACCAACATTCGCTGAAATACGAATATTGGTTATAAAAAAATATTTCCCACTTCTTTCTTCATTTGCAGATGGCGCGGTAGTATCTATAAACTAGTATGGCTGGACCTAACGTGCTTCCTGCTTCTATACTACGTGCTCAACGTTACCTACCGCCTCGGATTATCAGAGGACCAAAAACGGTACGTTTATCGGTGCATTATCCCTGCGTTCGTCTGCACGCTCCCTTAATCTACTCCATTGCTCTCGTTTTAGGATATTCGAGGAAATCGTCAAGTACTGCGCTACGTACAGCAATTTGATTCCGCTTTCGTTCGTGCTCGGTTTCTACGTCACCATCGTAATGACGCGCTGGTGGAACCAGTACACTAGCATACCTTGGCCGGACCCGATTGCCGTCTTTGTCAGTGCCAACATTCACGGTCAGGTATGGTCGGACACGAGGGGAAGTAACGTGTAACGGAAAGATTTGCTACAGTCCTGCGGGCGCCACGTTATTATTCTTTCCATACCACTTGCATGGGGTGTCAAATCAATAATTTACACGCACACTCCCACACGGAAAGGGTTGTCCCGTGGTTTTTGTCGTTGCTTATATTTGTTCATTCGATGCCGATTACCAGTTGGTTTGAATGTGGTGCTCAGAAATAACTGTGGTGAGGACAATGTCAGTATCAACCAACAGTGGAATCCTCCCAACGCTTAGAAACCGATTAGCTTAGTTCATTGTGCGTAGGACAATAACCTCCCGGAACAGGAGCGTCACGTTCGCCATCATTAGCGAAAAACACTAAAGAAGAGTATCCGATTACGATTTGATGATATCGCAGGACATTAGCGCCGCCGGGTCGACCGGTGTTTCGTAAATAGTTGTTAAATATTTACGTACCGGTCAGAGAGAACAAATACGGTCAGGTCTGGCTGAGATTAAGGGCGGTAGTAGTAACGTATGTTTCTTTTATACTGATTGCAGGATGAACGGGGCCGTGTGATGCGCCGTACAATTATGCGTTACGTCTGTCTCTGTCTGACGATGGTGCTGACGAACATTTCACCACGGGTGAAGAAACGCTTCCCGACCATTGAACATCTGGTGGAGGCCGGTCTGTTAAACGAGAATGAGCATACCATCATGACCCATCTGAATCAGAAGTTTCCACGTCATTCGAAGCACTGGTTGCCGATCGTGTGGGCGGCAAGCATTGTAACACGTGCCCGCAAGGAGGGCCGTTGCAGGGATGACTTCGCATCCAAAACGATCATCGACGAGCTGAACAAGTTTCGTGGCCAGTGTGGGCTGCTGATCTCGTACGACACGATCAGTGTGCCGCTTGTGTACACGCAGGTGGTAACGCTTGCCGTATACAGCTACTTCCTTACCTCGGTCATGGGACAGCAGTGGGTGGAAACGAAGGAACTCGGCGAGGGTGTGGTGAACAAGATCGACCAGTACTTCCCGATCTTCACCACGCTGCAGTTTTTCTTCTACATGGGCTGGCTGAAGGTGGCCGAATCGTTGATCAACCCGTTCGGCGAGGACGATGACGACTTCGAGGTGAACTGGATGGTCGATCGGAACCTGCAGGTGTCCTACCTGATCGTGGACGAGATGCATCACGAGCATCCGGAACTGCTGAAGGATCAGTACTGGGACGAGATCTTCCCGACCGAGCTGCCGCACACGGTGGCGTCGGCGGAAATACGCGAGGAACCACCGCAACCCTCAACAGCGGACATCGTGGTGAAGAAAAGGGAGGCCGAAGTCATCCCGGTGGTCCCGACGGCCGTCCGCATCGATGAAATGGTCGGTAAACAGAACCAAGCGGTTGAGTATAACTTCCCCGCGAATCCCAACGACGATGAGGTTAGCAAACGAGTGCGATTGTCACGAATATTTCACCTTATTACGACGCCGATGTACTCTAAACATGTGGTCCTATATTCTGAAGCGGGGTTTCAATTCAATAACCTCGGTGATGGCACCTCTCTAGTCTCTTTTTCCTGTTCACGAATCATATAGTTGGCGGTTGTCGGTTACCGTTCGATTGCTATCACTCTCACCACAGCCCAAGCCCGTTGGCACCAGCGATGAATGGCGGCCCTCAAAAATGTTATGCTCGTAAGAAATTTCCGAACGGTCGTCGCGATTGATCGTACGGATGCACCCTCATTCGATTGCACTCGCTTACTAATCTGGAAAAGGAATTTTAACGCTCCCCGTGCAGAAGGTTGCTTATGTCACTGCACGATGGCAACAGGTACTAATGACAACGGTAGTAGTGGTTTAACAAAAGTCTAATCCAACTCTTCTTGTCTAATCCAATAATTGAAAAGTATAATATCTAATGTAAAAGTTCCATATCAACTATCTACTAAACAACCGACGTGACATAAGGTTCTTTCTGCAATCACCTGTCCTATTCACCTATTCCTTACAACAATTGTGATCACGGTCACAGTAAATCGTTCCTAAAATTTATACTCGCTCCTGGCACTAACCTTTTGTCTAATGAAACTTTTGAAGGGTGAATACGTTCGAAAGCTTCGTGAAATGTCTCCATGCAGCTTCATGTCTGTTCAGCTCTGCCATACGGCAGAGTGTTACGAGAATTACATACTTGTAGTAAAATAAGATCCAATTCAAAATGTTGTTCTTTACTAAAATTTTTCCATTTTGTAGCTGTCGAAGAACCTGGATTTCATTTCACAATTCATTTCGGATTTGTGTTCACCTTTCTGGAACAGCGTCGCTGTGTAATTACCTTTACTGATAATGTTTTACCCGCTTTGCAGATGGATGATAACGTAAGTGGTATACACTTTAATACGTACGAGAAACCGATCTATCGTGGTGGCAGCTCAGCCACTAGTCTGGCTAGTGTGGCTGGTACGATGTCCCGTGTGAACACGGTTACCTCAGCGCTCAAACGGTTCTTCAGCAAGGACGAATCGAGCCGTCCGAACAGTGCCACTCCGGATGCGACCGGAACGGTACCGTTCAAGTTTCCTGGTTCGGCCAGCTCGAACAATCTCGCCGGTGGCCGTATACCCGACCGGGCAATGGGTAGCATGCGCATTACGGATCAGGTGATCGAAGAGGTAGACGAACAGCTAACCATCACATCGATGCAGGGCAACAATGATGCTCGGCCAACGGCGGCCAGTTTGTTCGAGCATGGGCCACCGAAACCCAGCGAACCGGTCGATGTACCGCAGCAAGCTTACAACCGGACCCAATCCTCAGTGGCCCATGGATTCCATTCGCAACTGACACCGCCCGGTCCGGACTCGATGCTTTCGGCTTCAGCACCGGAAACGGGCCGATTCGAACACAACTATGTACCATTGAGCCCAACCGATCCGGATGCCGTCCCGATGGTTGCATCCTCAACCGCACTCCGCGGCATGGTCGATGAAACGGACCGCGTGACTACAACGTTCGAGAGTGAGGAAACGGAAAAGGAACAATTGCAACGAAAGACACGTTTGTTGGCACGTTCGATTAGCAAGCAGGCTGTACTGGGGCTGATCGATGCTGACATGCTGCTCGATGAGCTTACCAAGAGTACCGGTGATCTGGAGGGGTCAGAAAAGAAAGCCCCGCAAAGCACGCCCGATGGTCCGACTTCCGACAGCAACAGTAATGTCGATACGACGTTATGATTCTACGTGTCCGATGCGGACGAAAACATCATCGTTGTCAACGTGAAAGAGGGTAGTGCCGATAGGTAGCAGATCTAGCACCATTTAGTGCATCTTCCCGTGCGCGGATGGAATTGGAATTGAACGCTATCGTCCATTTCGGTTCGGAATGCACAACTCTCTCGAGGCACGTACCCTACACGAAAAAAGGAATGAATCACTAAATCTCTCTCACACACTTTTTCCCTCACACACTTCCGACGGATAGTCGTACAATGTTTTAAAAGAAACGAAAGTTGTACCAATACGTTCCATTAGTACCGTAAGCTTTTACCTATTGCCGATGGTGTAAAGCGGCAGCAGAAGTAGCAGCTGCTGTTGGAAGCTGTTGGTAAACCTCCCGTATCTCAATAATCGTTAATCGTACATGCTGTATGGTCGCAAATGTGATGAAAGTGTTTTATTTCCAGCAGTATTTTGCTATTACCGAGCGGTAATTATACTAAAAAAAAGCCCTAGGCTAGCTAGAATACGCACAACGTGCTTACAACGGTTGCAGGTGATGCATTTTTAGGTTGCCTTACATGTTGATGCAAAGTTTTCGCTGCTCGTGTGTAGAATGAACATCGTGGCCTACGCAAACAGATGCGCCTTAACTGTATTAGCCTTTCGAAACATATTAGATGCTCGAGAATGGTGGCCAATCAGCAGCTAAGCTATGAAATATCGTATATTTTAATAATTGCTCACGTGTAAAATATTAAGTTATACCAGTTAGGCGCTCTTGAATGGCGCTACTACAGGAAGGAAACGATAAAAGACACATGAGATTTTTTAATCAGCTATGTTATAATATTTACATGTACATGAAACGCTATCGAATATTGAGCATCCAATTTTAAACGAAATAAAAAATCTTCTACTAATGAGCTAAATATTTGAATTAAGCAACAAATAAGTTCTCATTACTACAGTTTATATAATTGAAGCTGTTTGTATTGCCTTTAAACTTTCAGTTTCCCGCCTTTTTCACTGGGCGACAGTAGCGCCCTCTGTATGTCAGTGTGTTGAAGCTATCCGAAAGAAAATCTTTCGAAATTGTCGAAGTAACAAACCTAGTTTCCTGCTCTAATCATACTGCTTCACACCTATTTACACGATTAAAAGCTACAGGACTACATACATCCATCAGACGTCCTGCGACGGTATAAGGCAACGGTACTTTCCGTATTGGAATATGGCTTCCTTTTTTGCATCCAATACGCTTATCCTCAAGCTTGAAAGGCTACAGTATCGTTGTCTTAGAATCACACTAGGGAGCATCTACACACAACACGTCGCTTCGCCTTCCAGTACGTTCTTTATTATCAAATCTAAGGTCATGCCGGCCATTTCTGGGTTACTAAACTTATTTTTACCACATAGCCGGACTACGAAGGGACGATCTTATCGTGGGGAAGAGGCGCCGTTTTACACATATACCATCGGGCCATTAAGCCGTCATCATTAGGTGTACAAAAAAAATAAAATAAACAATCAAATTGATTACACTACTCTAAAGCCTATCGCTACGTACATATGCATCAACCTCTAAGAAAGACTATCGGCAAGCTTTTAAGAGAATTCACAAACACATAAATAATTTCAATAGCTACACCGTTTCATGCATCCGTTTCCGGTTTTACCTTGATACATCTAACATTCATCTACATTATGCCGTGATTAAGTTGATCTACGCAAGAAAAAACCAGTTTTTTTACTCTTATCATCTGCTTATTCGGTTTTTTCGGCATATTTCGCTTCAATCCAACGAACGCGAATACTGATCAGTCAGTCTAGTTTCGGCAACATGTTGAAGATGACGTTGCCTTGTGTTGTGTCCATTGCTATCCTCGTTTCTGTTTCATTAGTACAGTGTGAGTGACAAACTAACTTTTCACAAAAGATAAGATTTACTTCGTAATATTTCACAGGTATCGATGAAATAGAATTCCCCAATAACGGAAGAATTACAGGCGATGGTAAATTGATTGTTGATGTGTTTATACCTCTCTCTCTCTTCTTGGGTTTTAACGACCTTACAAGGTCACGTCGGCCATTTCTGGGTTACTGAACTTATTTTTACCACATAACCGGATGGTCAGCCCTTGCTACGAAGGGACAGTCTAGATGGGATTTAATTCCAGTTCCTATCTACACCCTTTCATGCGTCCGTTTCCGGTTTTACCTTGATACATCGAAAATTCGTCTACATTATGCCGTGATTAAGTTGATCTTCACACGAAAAAACCAGTTTATTTACTTTTATCATCTGCTTATTCGGTTTTTTCGGCATATTTCGCCTCAATCCAACGAACGCGAATACCAATCAGCCAGTCTAGTTTTGGCAACATGTTGAAGATGACGCGGTTCAGTGTTATGTACGTTGTTATTCTCGGTTTTATTTCATTGGTCCGGTGTGAGTGATAATTAGTGAAAAACAAACTTTACAAAAAAGATTATCTACAAAAGATTATATTAAATTCGTAACATTTCACAGGTATCGATGAAATAGAATTCCCTAATAACGGAAGGAGAACAGACGATGGTAAATTGATTGCTGATGTGTTTATATCCGTGATGTTCATATTTTAAAATATTAGCACCATTTGAGGGGAAGGGGAACGAAAATGGGTGCCCATGAACATCTGAGTGTTCGAGTTAAGTGATCGCACCCATTAAAACTAATCTACTTCCTTCGTCAGGTTTCAATAAACGAAACAGGAGACAAGAATTCGTTGAAAGCCCATCTTCAACAAGAGACGGAGAAGTTAGATTGTTAGAAAAAATTCCCACAGCGGTGTTTGTTGGAAATTCAGAACAAGGCTGTTCAGGGATCCTAATAACCGAGAAGATCGTAATTATTTCTGCTGTCTGTGTGGCTAGGTAATATAGCGGTGATTAAAGCATTTCAAAGTTGTTAATGTTTTGCAAAATTGTATTCGTAAACCATATTTTACAGCGATTTAACGGTTAAAATTGTGGTAAAAGAAACCCTCTCGAACATCCAAACATCAAGCATATTCGACTTATTGAATCGTATTAATGATGAGCTGAGATTCAACGTAATTCAAACAGTTAAACATCCAAAATTTACTCGTCACAATAAAACGTATGACATTGCAGTAATAAAGATCGATAAACCGGTCAAGTAAGTTAAAACAGTTAATGGAATATTTCATCAAGCGCTTATTGCTGTTTGCCTTCTTTTTTCTTCCAGACTTCAGAGCAATACTTTACCCTCTTGTTTATGGCTCGACGATGAAATGCATAATGTAAATACATTTGTGTCTTATTGGAATAGAGATGATGGTGGGTATTCAGTTTTGTAGCATGAGAATATTTCTTCGTCTTCGACATATTTTCACGTCTTTCTCATTTATATTGTTTTCTATTTTTTTATATTCTTGAATGGGTGAATAAGCAGTTGAAGAGTCGACGATTAAGGTAGAACAAATAAACGCAGTTGATTATATACAATGCACGCAATACAAGAAGGATAATAGCAGGTTAAAGAGTTTATTAGATCATCAGATGTGCATCTTTCCTCAAGGTAGATACTTTCTGGTGAGTAGACTATATTCTTCTTTGTGACACTACAAGTTCAGAAGTTTTGTGCTGCCATTTGTGGCTTTCCTTGATTTTGTTTACGCATAGCAGGATAGTCAGTCCTGCGTACAAGGTTACGGGAGGCATGAGATTTGATACCGGTCCTTTAGTGTAAACTGCTCGTTATTGAAGAGGCATTCAACATTGAACAAAATACATCAAATCGCATGAAAAATAGTTTCAATTAATTATGTATTTAGCTCGATGAAAAACAAACCAGTGTGTATTCGTTCCATTTGCTCATTGAATATCTCTGAATTGCAATTTGTCGAAATTTGTTCAGTTCGCAACTATGTCGTACGAAGACGGAAACACTGCAACGAATTAAACTTGACAAGTAAATCCACTGCTTATGTTTTACTAAAATACAATATTTTGTTCTCCATTTTAGTACTGGACTAATGGACCGTTGCATGCAAATTTTATTTACGATGGATATATTATTCCATATGTGACCGGGTATCCTTCGATTACTTGGGGAAATTATGAAATTAAGGTTTTCGTTAAACTTTCCAAATTTAGCGAATGGATAAAACAAGCTATTCAAGAACTAGGAGAGCAAATTCCAACATCACTATTTGATCCGTTGGCGTGCGCTAAGAAACATCTGGAGCTTCGCCGTAAGATCAATGGCACCAAACCGTTAGAGAAAAATGGATCAATTGAATTCATGGTTAAACTGCAAGATAATCCCGAAACAAATTCATCAAGCGTTTGTGCTGGTGTGCTGATCAAAAATGACTTCGTGGCTACGTTGGCGCAATGTACTACTAATTTGATGTGAGTAGTGGTTTCAAACAGTTTATTCTATTATTATTAACATATCGGTGATCATTATTGTGTAAACATGATTGGAATGTTTCAGTCCTTTTTCGTCCAGAATAGTTTTGTCTGATTCTTCCATCATCACTATTCGCGACATCTTTATACATCCTGAGTACAGTGAAGGTTCCTTTTACAACAACATTGCATTGTTGAAACTTGTCTCAGAAACTTCTATTCGACCTGCCTACTTTTTACGTCAACCCTACCTTGATCAGAAAACAGCTTCTGTGTACGGTAAAGAACGGAACGGTGGTACTGGATTTGAAGGTAATAAATAACAACCATATTGTAAAGATTACTGAATAACTATAAATTCTACACAGATTCCAGTGATACACCAGTTATAGCACATGGACTTTCGATTCTTTTAAATTATAAATGTTATCCGACTGAGGAACAACGTTTGCAACTTGCTCAAGGGCTACAGTTTGAACATGTGTGTCTGCAAAATGATCAGTTTCTAGTCCCGGGGAGCTGCGAAGCTATTCCAGGATCTCCGGTTGTTCTCTCGGACGACATCGGCAGCTCTCCAGGATTGTACATGTCTGGACGAAACTGTGGTTTTGGGGAACCGGCAATAGTCGTCCTGTTTATGGCTCACCAAACCTGGATCAATTCGATCATAGAAGCTCCTCCCAGAGAGCCAGTTGTGTACACCATTCCTAATTTAAAACTTTCTGATAAATGTTTGTATCAAGATGGTACAGAAGGAAAATGTGTAACTCAATCAGCATGTAATACATATGAGCGATTGAAACATAATTTACCATTATTTTTCTGCGAGATCAAATCAGTTGTATGTTGTCCTCATTCTAACATAGAGGTAGGTGAATATAACAATATTGGACCATTTGTAAGAGTCTATATTTTGATATGATCAGATGCATAAATCATGTTTGTTTTTTGTTTTCCAGGATGAGTTCACATTTGCAATTAATCGTTCCTAGAGGAGTTAATGAACTTGAGTGATGAGCGATTGAATGAAATAAACTTCTGCTCAAAACCAAGGGCAACATTTTGTATATTCTACATAATTCTTATAATCATCGCAATTATCTTCCGTTTAAAAACAATCAAGCATTAACTTCCAGCAACAAACATTAATTTTTGCTTAAAAAATTCTATGTTTGGTACGCAATTTCTGTCAATAAAACACACAAAATGAGTAAAATCGTGTCCATCTTTAAATTCGATCAGTATGAGCAATCTTTCGTCGCATGTGTATAGTATAATGTGTACAAATGTTGGCTGAAGGTAGTGGAGTTGTAAAAATGAACCTTTTGAGTGTAGAAATACTTATTGTGAGTGTAGAAAAAGCGTACACAACTGTAAACTTGGCTTTGTAGAACGCTGTTTTCTCTGTTTGCCATTTGTCGGTGTATAGCTTTAAAATTTTTAACGGCCATTTCTGAAACCTTACGCATCAAGTGAGTGTAATGAAATTGGATTTTACGTACATGTTGAGTCAGCAGTTGAAAGTATCACCCTTTAACTCCTAAACTTCCCTGAAGGGCAAAAAACCAAACAATGGAGACGCCCAGTAGTTTACAAACTGTAGAGAATTTTTAATGGATCAATTCAGGCCTCTGAATAGCGCCAGCTCTAACGGTAAGCGAAGTAGACGGCTATCTAGGGTAGCCCCGCCGGTTAGGTGGGCCGCGAAGAACGGAAATATGTATGAATGTTGGTAGTAGAAGAATACTCTCTTATTCTACCCACAGCACACTCGCCAACAAAGTGGTATGAGAAAGGGGCCTTTTTTCTACGTATTGGACACCTCAGAGGATGTTTCATCTAGGGCCTCCAAGGAGATTGATCCATCACTGTTAAAGTATAGAGAACCTCTTAAAGCTTCCCGAATTAATAATAGTCGTTATGTCACAAAAGACAAATAATGGAGCCGCCCAGTACTTTGTACAAAACATTGCTTTACGAAGTCTTTGAATATTTTAAATGGATGAATGATTTAAAGCCTTCGAGTAGGTGTGTGATTCTTTTAACTAATGTTATTATTGAAAAAGATTTTACTCAAAACTCTATGTTTGGCGTTCAAAAATGTAGCTAAATGAAAAACTAAAATATGTTCAATTGATGAGCATTTTTGTTTAGTGCTTAGCGGTTTCGATAATTTTTAATGTGTAGATCCACACTAACATATAAATAAATACAATTATAAAAAGGAAGATTTTTTTACTGAAATACAAAACGGTACAATGATGTCACCCGACACATGTCCTTAGAAATGATGGCTTTGTTTTTTTCTGTAATCCCGTAGCTCCGTTTATTGCTTGTTTTGCTTTATAAACCCCTTTTATAATTCAATATTTAAGAGTATTAAAAATCTATCTAGCATTTATTATTTTTTCTGACCTGCACGGATGCAATCCGAATTATCAACGTTGCACTGTGAATAAAACAACTTTTTTTAATTTTTAACCGGCCGTGCGACCACTGTGAAGCCAACTGTCAAATTCCTCATTCGCCATTCCAAACATTTGGTTTTAGAACAACTTCAGTTTTAGTACACCCTCTTTTCTTCTATAAACAATTCCATCCCGAAAGCAGATAAAGTTACTCAGTTTTTAATTATTTTCATGTGTTCAATTACTACCTAAAACAGCAAGTGAGTGTTGGGAATTTAAATAATTTTCGATAAAGAAAGAGTATTGGCGAGCGGTTCCGTGGTTTCGCTGTCTGTCAAAACAATCGCATCGTCACCCTGAGCGCTACCATTCGTGTTGTTTACATTTTCTCACCAAACAAAATTGGTAGAACCTCGCAAGCAGTAATAAACCCAACAGTGCTCAAATCCCAGCAGCAAAAACGAGCGACAAAGTGCGACAGAAGAATAGGCAGTGCTAAAACAACGAAAAAGAAAACATTTGCAATACCGTTAATCCGCGCATCGTCGCGACCGCGTCTTTGTTCCCTGCCAGAACGAGGCCATTTCACAAGTGTTGTACCGAGCAAGCACCCCGTGCACAATCGCTGGAAACGAGAAGGGGTTCACTGGAGGGAAGCAACAGTTGGCATTGTGTTTGGTGTTTGGTTGTCATCATCCGGTTCGCACCCTCTGCAGAAGAAGAAAGTGGGTTACTCGATGCCGCTGCTTTTACACGTACACGGTCCGCAAAGGAAGGTGCAACGCTGAAAGTGCATGAGCGTATGACCAACGGGGGCTGCGAAAGTGTGTACCAAACTTCCGGAAGATGGACTACGTCTACATGTCCGGTGGTGATCCCGGTAATCCGCGCGCAGAAGACATCATTACGCTTACAAGTAGATATTGCATTTTTTGTTTGTAACTCGCGTGATCTCTTCAACTACCAATGTTTACACTCTCTTCTTTTTTCATGCGCGCACAGTGTATGATAACGATCCGAATGGTGCGGTGCAGGAGTACCCGGATGCGGCAGAATACGGTGCATTTAACATCGGTTCGTCCGAGGCAGAGTTCATCGAGCATGGTATGATTTTGGCGGACGGAGGCGATCGATACGGTGTGTCCACCGTTTGTTTCGATACGCAGGAAGAGCTGATATGGATGGGCAACCAAGGTGGTCACGTAACGTCGTACTACGGCAGCGCGATGCAAAAGTACACCTCGTTTCAGGTACACACAAACGAAGTCGTACGGCAAATAGCGACACTCGATTCCGGCATTCTAGCCCTTACACCGACCACCTTAAGGCATCATATTCGTCGAGGTTTACCGAAGTTTACGTTTAGATCGGACCGGATGGTAGATATGGTGTGTATGATCGAGCACGCACCAGCCCGTTTGCTGATGGGAGGCCATCAGAGTGATCTGATCGAGCTGGATATTGCGACGGGATCCGAACTGACGAGTGTTGTTGCAGGCGTGAATGGCTGTGCAATCCTACGGCGCCATTCCCGATACCTTTGTGCCGGCGATGCCTACGGGAAGATAACGCTGCTCGATCCGAACAGCCTTGCGGCGGAGCACGAACTCTCAACACACTCCGGAAGTTTGTCGGATTTCGACGTGCAGGGCAACTATCTTATCTCGTGCGGTTTAAGCGGTCGCCAGGGTAACCTTACGATCGATCGCTTTCTGATGGTGTACGATATGCGCATGCTGCGATTGGTTTCCCCCATTCAGGTGCTAGTAGAACCACAGCTGTTGCGCTTCCTTCCGTCCCACTACTCCCGGTTAGCAGTGGTATCACCACATGGGCAACTTCAGCTCGTTGATACGGTCGAGCTGAGCGAACCGCGCGTTTGTATGTTCCAGATCAATACCAGCGGCACGCAATGCCTCTCGTTTGACATTAGCGCTACCAGCCAGGCGATGGCGTTCGGTGATCAATCCGGTCACATAAATCTGATTTCGGCAGCAAAAATTAACACCCCAACGGTGCAGTTTAATCCGTACTCACGAGACACCGAGTTTGCCGATACGATTGAACCGGCGACACCACTCGTACCGATTACGGACACAAACTTCCCACTGTCGTCGGTGCTGCTGCCCCATCTGACAACCGGAGACCGTTGGCTAAGCGATTGGCCACCGTGGATGAATACGTACGAGCATTGGCGAGCGAAACCGATCGAACCGGTAGTGATTGGTACGATGAAAATGCAGGGCCCAATCGGATACGCGCCAAACCCGCGGACAGGTTTGCGAAATCAGATTCCATATCTGTTGGATGGTACGAACGGGACTATGGTCGCCGGGTCGGCGACATCCGCCACTCATGGTTCCGCAACCACTAAAGGCGGTAACGGTTCGGAACAGCAGGGCATACGGCTGGTTCCGCGCCGGTACCGTAAGGTGGAGGTAAAATACAGCAAACTCGGCACCCAGGACTTTGACTTTGAGCATTACAATCAGACGGGCTTCGTGGGGCTCGAAGCAAACCTGCCAAATGCGTACTGTAACGCGATGCTGCAGGTACTGTACTTTATCATTCCGCTGCACAAAGCCATCCTGGCACACTGCTGCACGAAGGAGTTTTGTCTTTCGTGTGAGCTTGGCTTTCTGTTCCACATGCTCAACGTGGGTAGCTCCAGTTCGCCCTGTCAGGCGAGCAATTTTCTGCGCTCCTTTCGCACCGTACCGGAAGCAGCTGCCCTCGGTCTGATCCTTTCGTCCAACAGTGCGAATGTGAACTTAATCAGCTTGATACAAAACTGGAATCGGTTCGTACTGCACCAGATTCACTCCGAGCTGGTCGAGGCGATGAAGAAGCATGAAACGATGCACTTTTACGAGCATGGACAACATTCGCAACATCACACGCACGAGCAGGATAGTGTGCAAAGGTTTCAAATTCTCAACCTGGGCAACGGAACATCCACTGCGACGACCCAACCACAAACTGCCGCCGGTAATGCGGTACAGGAAGAGTCGGAAATTGGACGTTTGTTTGGCACGCAGCAACAAACGACCCATCGATGCAACAAGTGTAACACGACGCGCGTCAAGGACAATGTGCTGCTTGTCTGCAGCTTACTGTACCCGACCGCAACGACCAACAACGTCGAAGGGACCTTTGGAACCATTTTAAAACACTCCCTCGGGGTGGAAAAAACCACCCCTGCCTGGTGCGAAACGTGCAACAAGTTTACACCGACGAATCAAAAATCCCGCGTAACCGATCTGCCGGCAATACTGTCTATAAACTGTGGTTTGGACAACGAGAAAGAGCTGGAATATCTGAAACGCCAAATGACACGCTCGGCCGGTGCACAATCTTCGCCGAGCCAGTCGGGGATGGGCACGGTGCCCGCCTCGGCCGGTGCAGCAGTCGATCAAACAACGAACGTACCGTTTAATGGGTCCGGTACGGGCACAAAAATGTGCCGTTATGGAACGAACTGTTCACGTGTCGATTGTCATTTCGCTCATCCCAGGTATGGTTTCCGCTGCTGTACGAAGTCGAATCGATTTTTTATGTATTGTTTTTAAATGGTTGCTTGCTTTCAGGAAATCGTCTCCATGCGTCATATCGGCCGCAACGTCCTCTTCTACATCGGCTGCTGCGACACACGGTATGCAAAAGTCTTGGTTCCCGCTCAGCTTCCAGATGTCACTCGATGAACAGCAGAACCTGGATATTAGCTCGTTGCGAACCGCTTCGAACGGGGAACCGGTAATTCCTCCGAACGTTACACCAGAAACCGAAACACCATCGGATGCAGAAGGCAAGGAGGAAACCACCGCAAATGGTATGTTATTTTAAATCGTTTCAAGATGCCATTAATCAGATCAAAGCTTTTACCTTTAAATGGGATCATTTCTCAGGTCATTTTTTTCTTCTCTGTTAGTTCAGTTTGGCCGTTTTCAGGTCAATTGATGTGTTCAAGCTGTCCAGACTCATAATAAATGACTTTTTTCCAGTCCCACCAAATGCACAGTTGAAGCTTTCTCAAGCCTCTAGTACTGGCGAATGGTATATTGGCTGTACATATATTGGTCGATCGTTAGCTCTGGGGCGGTTATTATTTTTCGATTTTTGGTATAAAATAAAATATCTAATATAAATATTATCAACCTAATCTCCAACATATGAAATTGTGCTTAATCGAATTTCTGTTTTTCCCAACCAAATATCTTCTATTGTCCCTTGTATTTACCCCATATTGAAAGGATCCTCTCTGAATTACAGCTTATTTTTTAACAATTTCAATTGTTTCAATTAATACAAACAAAATTTCTGCTTGTAGCAGATCCTCTGGACGAACCTGTGCGGGTACAAAAGATCACAAAAACCTACAACCTGTCCGCAGTGGTTTGCTATATCAATGACGGGTCCCAGCGTAACCTTGTGTCTTTGATACACGTGCCGGCCTGCTACCAGGAACTAAAGCAACCGGGTGATTCCAACCCAATGGGAGGTTGGTACATTTTCAACGATTTTAGCATATCTCCGGTACCTGTTCAAGAAGCGGTATGGTTCACACTCGACTGGAAGGTGCCGTGCGTTCTGTTCTACACCAGCAGCGTTCTGGCCGAGGAACAGTGCCGCTTGGGATTGGGTTTTAACAGTGAGCACTTAACGCCCTACGTAAATCCCTTCACGACCGATCTGTACGAAGAGGAAACCACCGATGACGGCAGTGGACGTGTGCCGGAAGATGGTGATGACGAAACGATCGGTAAAGATGACGCAGACGACAAACACCCGGCGGCAAGGGATGCGGAATCCACCATTCTGTTTAAATCGCTCGGGCGCAATGAGTGCTTCCAGGCCGGTGATTTGGTCGCAATGGATGCAGAATTCGTAACACTCAATCCGGAGGAAAGCGAAATCCGATCCGATGGCAAAATGTCTACCGTAAAACCGAGCCACATGAGCGTTGCCAGAATAACGTGCATTCGCGGTCAGGGCGATTTCGAAGGTGTACCGTTTATGGATGATTATATCTCGACGCAGGAACAGGTCGTGGACTATCTGACAAAGTTTTCCGGCATCAAGCCGGGCGATCTGGATGCTAACTTTAGCAACAAACGGTTAACCACGCTGAAGAATTCGTACCAAAAGCTGCGCTTTCTCGTGGACAGTGGTGTAAAGTTTGTGGGCCACGGTTTGCGGAACGATTTTCGCGTGATCAACATCATCGTACCGCCGGCCCAGGTCGTCGATACGGTGCATCTGTTCCATCTGCCCCACCACCGTATGGTATCGTTGCGCTTTCTGGCCTGGCAGTTTCTCGGCATTAAGATACAGTCGGAAACGCACGATTCGATCGAGGACGCACGGACAGCGCTACATCTGTACAAACACTATCTACGGCTGCTGGAGAAGGATGAGTTTACGCACGCCCTTTCGACGCTGTACGAAACGGGCAAAAAACTGCAGTGGAAGGTGCCAGACTGATTAGTATGTGGTTTAGATGTGTAAGTGCAACACACATTCGTTTTTATTCACATGATCACCTTTGTTTTTGTTTTTTTTTTTGCTTTTTTGCTTACAGAAGACAATGGTGGAGCACAACACAGATGGAGGAACATGCATCAGCTGACCGAATGCATTTGCACGGAGATATTACTTTATGCCGTTGGGTGAACGTGTCCCAAGGGGACATTTGTTGAGATTTATGAAAAACATTTGTTGTGTGTATGAGATATGTATAGATTAAACGCTGTAAGATGCAACCAATAAAACAATCTTTCTACAAACTACAGCGCTGTACTACATTCTACGTTCGTGCGGATATTTTCAGCTACATTTTTCGTATCTTCATTCGTAATTTTCGGTGACAATTAATATTCTATTAGCGTGTTTTAAAATCTCTCTCTCTCTCTCTCTCTCATAGTTGCGTATGGCATCGTTGTAACGTTCAGGGCAATTCACTTGTGTGTACTTTATGTAAATGTGTGTTCGATGCTTTTAACAGTAGAAAGTGATACGAAATACGCTTCAAGTAGCAAACAGGACGGTACAATTATGACACTTGTTTCGATTGTACACGATTAGTAACGGATTGGAATGAAAGTGATATGACAAGATGTTTTATAAAGGTTACACATTTAAACCATTTCTGAATCTCCAAATACATCTTTCTCGCAAGTGGATTTTTCGTTTCACTAATTCATTATACGTTCCCATCAAACAGTCGTGTACGGGTTTACCACCCAAACTTGTTGAACACTTTTACTACCTTATCAGCATCTACCATTCCTTTGTGGTCGTAGTTTTGTGGTGGCGATTTCTAGCAATATGGCTTATTCCATCATCCATCTAGGGAATGGATATCCAGACACTAAAACCATCTCAACCACTGTAAAAAATTCACATTATTTCTGTATGTTTTGGTTAACAATTATTTATATCATTTAAACTTATCCCTTCGCTTGTAATTCACATCAAATGTATGCTTGTGTGCAAACGAGTCCGGCATCTTTTTTTTCCATTTCTACTACTTTTTCTTGTCCACAGGACTTCGTATGTTTGATAGATTTAAATCTCATTCAATGTAACAGTGCATTTTCGCTTTGGGTTGCCACAAATACGTTGTATCTTTAGCAATATGTTAGTTTTTTTTAAACTATGAAAATAGATACATCTTTCATACATTGAAGAGGATGAAAAAATAGTTACTTTTCTTGTTTCTCCTTAGCGACTAAACTGTCTTATCGCGTTTGTACCAACAGTGTAGAGTTTATACTTAGCGTAAGAGTACAGTTTAACGAGTTAAGCTCTAAAATCTTACAGACAAAAGATCACATCGAACAGTTCATCATTATTCGTCGTAAACGGTCGGCGATCGTTACGCGAAACGTTAGAATATTATTAAAAATATTTAAAATTCAAAATCGGCCACATTACAACCATTCCGTCCTAATGGCGATGTAGCATCCGAACACGCCTTCGTACTTCCGGCGATGATCCATTGCTGACGGACGAACCAGTCGCTTTTCCACCGTGATCCACATCCCAGAATGAATCCACCGATGTTCGACGACCAAATGGTGCTACGTTCGGTACGGCAGAGAAGCTGTTTGCCGGACCCGAGGGGATCATTTGACCACGCATCAGTGTCGGCACTGACTGTCTTCGCAGCAAAGGTGCCGGAACGGGTTTTCCAGCTAGCGACATCGTGGCCATCGGTGTGCTTTCATCCATTCGTGAAAACGTTCCCGCAAACGGTACGACTGACTCATCGATCGACCGCTGAACACTCATCGATGGTTGCGAGTAGTGCTGTTTCATCATACGGAATTGCTTCTGCTTTTCCCTTATCAACGCCTGATAGTTTTGCAACGAAAGGCGACGTTGGGCTTCCTCTTTCGTGGCGTTACTGGCCCCGGTCCCGGTAAGATGCTTTGCAATATCGACCCCAGCCGCCAGCAACAATACAACCAGCACCGAAAGAAACATGTAGATGGACGAGTTTGATCCTGTGCTGTCCGTTTGCTCTAGATCCTTCTTCCTGTCCCGTGCACCCAACACTGTGCTCTTGTAGTGTAGGCCTTCCGGTCCGTCCATCACCCGGCGGTGGATGGTTCTCGTTGGCGGGAACACAAAGAATACCTCCACATCTAGACATCGTCCCGGGTATTGTTTGGATCGATCCCACTGCCAATCCTGCTCACCATCGTCCAATTCCAGGTAGGCAAAATCAAACAAAAACTCTTCCCCAACTCCTTCGTACGCTGATGGCCTGTTGAGTGTTCCGGCCCGTTTCAGCTTGGTGGCGGCACGTTCACGACTCACATGGACACGAGTTTTGTAGAAATTCAGCACGAAAATGAAAATCAAAAACGTTATGCACGAGTACAGGTGTTTGTACGCGGTCGACATTCTGCTGGTTCCATCGAGGAATGGGCCCAACCACACAGCACTACAATCGATCCCACGTTCGCACTAAAAATCGATATCGGTTCGCAACTGATAAGAGAGAGTGATTGTTACTATCGCTGGTTCGGCCTTCAGGGAAGGTCGCTGTATCTCCGTCTCACGAGGGTTCGTATTTTTCTTTTCAACGGAGAATCGACGCGTCGTACATACAGGTGGTTGCACCACTATATCAGCAGGACACCGATGCTCTTTCCGCTCGCTCGGAAAAGCAGCAGCTTTGTTTGTGAACGAGCGCAATATGTTTTTGCGCCAACCCCCCTCGGACTATGGGGAAATGTTTTCCCCATTACTATACACACATGTTCGCTGGTACAACTGACAACACATGGCAAAAGCAGCAGCAGCAAGGCATGCGCAAAATAAACGGCTGTTGATAGTGCATTTTAATAGATTTAATTTTTGGAACAGTGCCACCGTTTACATTCCCGTTTGCGTGTAGAATTTACACCATTTACAACGGAAACTGGTAAAATAAAACCTAAAATTCGGTAGTTCCATCTCAGACCGCAAGCGATTTATATGAAAATTCGTATTCGTCATGAAAGGAAAACAACCGCACACATGTTTCGCTAGCAAAGCAAATAGCGCGCCAAACAGTGAACGTCATCGGTGCACTGTGTAGAAAGTGTGGCCATAATTTATAAATTAATTGTTTTATCACTAGCACAATATTACATTCAAGAAAGAGATTAAAGCCTATTAGTATTTCCGTTAGAACCTGAATTCAAAGGGATTATCAGATTCAGTTTATGTGTTCTGTTGTTTTATAACAAAAACACAGAATACCCCACTTGTTTATCTGCTTGTACAATATTTTCCCACAGTGCGTGCACAGTATTGAACGAATGGATATAACCACGAGCAATGGATTCGAAAAAAAAATCCAATAGAAGACATGGAAAGAAGGGTGAAGAAAAGGGCTTTATTTACCTGGTGCATCGCGTTGTTTTTTCACCGCACAGCGGACGCGCGTCTGTGTGGTCTCGCATTTTTCGTGTGTACAAAAATCCGACATCACGTATCAGTACATCAGTGTGAGATTAACACAGCTGCGTCGTAATACTAGAAGGTCACCGATATGCTGTTGTAACGAGTTTTCTTTAACTTTGGCTAATCTCAGTTTTTCTAAACTGCATCGAACCCGTTACATAGTGCGTTGTAAAAACAATATAAATATGAAAAGCTTGATGTGAGACCGTCATCTGTTCAACAAGGCCAAAAGTTAAAAAGTGTGTAGGTGCATTTTAATTCAGCTAATGCATCACACATAAACACGGCTCACCCACGCAAGCGCATTCACGACATTGGCACCATACTGACTCTGTGTGTGTGTGTGTGTTTGTCACGAATTTTGTTCCATTCAGTGCACCCGTTCGTGACCCAATTAGACAAGTATATTTTTCGGCAGTGCTACATCAAAAACATGTCTTCTTCGATACACGAGAAGGAGCCAGCAAATGGCAACGGAATAACCGGCATGCCACCAGCAGCAACGCATTGGTACGGCAGCGGTACGAATGGGACAGATTTGCAGCGTCCCCGGAGGCTTTCGTTCAACGGATCCGATATGGAGCTGTCCGACCTGAAGGGTGATCCGGGCGTACAGGGGGCAAGGTCCGAAGAGCAGAAAAATGCCATCGATACGAAACAAACGCTAATCTTGCTCGCCATCGCCACAACGCTTGCAGTTTCCATCAAATATCTACTTCCGACCTTCGATTTAGGTTGGTATGGGTGTGGAGAAAAAAAGGGCAATTCCCTCATTTCCATTTTCGTAATTGTGGTGTGTATGCGGTGATTGGGAAACTATTTACACACGAGATGTCCATTCCCTCACCATTTGCATGTACCTTCTTCCCTTGGCGCGTGCAGCTGCTAGATTTGTTTGTTTGCATTGGACAAATGCGTGGCAGTGTGTTTCGTCCGTTCCGCGAGGGCATTCGAGAGGGTTTTGATGAAATCATCAGTTTCCCCACTGCCACAGCCAGCACCAGCGGTAGTCCGTGAATCGTCCGTCTTTATAAATAACCACATTGAACTATGCACGCCTGTGTTTAGTTAGATAATTCGATTGATTCACCTTTTCGCTTCCTAAAAAAAGCATAAAACATGAAATAATCCTCCCTTTTTCGTCTTACATATACACGCACAGCATCGTATCGATCGATAGGTTCCAGAGTTGCCGTAGTGGCAGACAATGTGTGGCAAGATTTCTTAGACCGCTGCACCCGCCTTAAGCCACCGACATTTTCGTGGAAGATGGAACACTTCGTACAACAGATAGCAACGGCATCCCACGCGCTGTATGCGGTCGGTTTTGGGCTGCTACTTTCATCATTCACCTGGTACATCATCTATCTGGATAGTAGCATTCCAGGAGTGAATCCACCGACTCCATTCTCCGCTTCCAAGCAACGGTACGTACCTGCCAATTACGAATGTCTAAAATAGAAAAGAAAACTGATCAATTACATCTTTGTATGGTACTGTAGCTACCGTGGTGGACCAGCCAGTAAGGAACGAAGATTTCACTTACCCTACATAACGGCCCTGCTAAGTGGAGTGGTGGGATTTTTAATTGTTCTATTCGTCAACGAGTAAGCGCAACCCCGGGCGATCAGAGTGGAACGCGCCAACACCATCTTCAACACTTCCGCAAAGTGCCTCGAAATGTAATAATATGAAAATGGGGCTTGAATTCTGCTTTCGCATTCCGGCTTAAGTTTCGTGTTCGTTTTCGACAAACATTGTACGCGTTTTGTGCACAAAAGAGCAGTATCGTATTTATTTTAGAATAATTTTATGTTTACTAACAGTTGTAAGGTTTAGGTTTTCGTTCGATTTCTAACGAACAGAACTAACGCATAATTGTGCATATAGTAGGGAAATGTGAAAATCATTTCATTGTTGTTTAAAACAAATCCTTTCATGTCTGATTTTGCTAGGAAGAGAAGGGTTCAGTTTCTCTTTTTTATATTCATATTGCATTAGTACAAATAATACACGTGTTTGTTTTTCTATTATCGAAACAAGTTTTCTTCGTGCTCGAATGAAATAAATTAATTGTAAAAGAGTACAATTACCAACCATTATTCATATGCAATATTTTTTAGCGTCTCACCTTCGTGGCAAATGCACTGACCGTTTGTAAGCGCACAATTGCCCGATTGTAGTGCTTCGTAGTTCGACTGATTTTCAGTATCTGAAATCGACTTCCGACAGACTGAAGCCGTCCGATACAGCGCACCAAATCACCCGGTGCTAGCGAAGGCAAAACCATGTCAATCTCGTAGAAAATTCCCTGCATAACCGGTCCTTGGTTCCGATGTCGTAAAAGTATTACCTTCTCCTTCACCCTTGTGCCAGGCTTAATGCTTACCACGTTGGCTACGGTTTCTAGTAGCAACGGAAGCTTGCCTTGTTCACGGATCGTCTTCTGGAGGTGTTCGATCGTTCCGGAAATGATGCGAAGAGAAGTTTTTGCTTCCTGTGCACTGACATTAGCTTCTGGGTGGGATGGTGCGATAGAAGAGCATCCTTTGGGAATGTTTGTCGATGCAGGTTTGATGTACTTCGATGCACCACACTCTGGTGGAAGTTTTCGTTTATCATACGACGAACTGCTGGTGTGAAACGTATCATTCAGACCGGCAGCACCAGATGCAGTTGTGCGATGAAAGTTTTTCAATCCTGTTGCCGCGTTGAAAGTAGAGGAGTCCATGTATGTTCTACTAATATTCACATTGCTTGTAGAATTAGCCAATGGCATTTTCCGTTTCAGGGATGATGATAACGATGTGTAGTTCGAAGTAAAACTACAATCTAGAAATGAACCGTTTAACGCCTGTGATGTGTTAAAATTCTGCCTGGAAGTATGACGTTGGGTTGATGTGTTTTCACCAAATGTTATGCTATCATTCAGCGAACGAAGGGAATCGTTCGATACAAACGACATAACGAATTGCTTTGGAGGGGGTTCTATTGCGCTGGCACTACGATTTTTTAGTTCCGGCTCTCGAAACGAGCTCATTATGGAAGGAGTTTCGAGTATTGCTGCCGACATAGGAAAGCGTGGACCATCCTTTCGAGGGGCCGGCGTTTGTGGGCATGAGCGATTGCTATGCATTGTATCTGAGGAAGAATAAATATGCAAATGATAAAGATACTAGCGTTGGTAACAGTACAGCTTACCCCTCCGATAAGACATTTCAATATAAATAGGAAGGTAAACAGGATTGCTACGATTTAAAGCACATTTTGTTAACGGATCTATCCAATCCAGCTGGGCTTCGTTTGAAAAAAAAAACAACACAGTGCTAAAGTTTTCAATTGACAGTTTTTGTACTAAAAAAAATACAATCACCCAAACACCAAAAGAAAAGGAGTTTGAACGAACAAATATAAAATATATACGCAATACGAACAGAAATCAGAATTGATCACGGATTATATGAATAATATGGCATAGGATCTCCTTTTGTTGAATAATATACATATGTGTACAATCGAACAAAATAATTGAAAATGTGCCAAATCAGACTGCAAGTCCCATACGCCGAATACATCGATGGAAATATCACGAATGGAACACTACTAACAGTATTCCGTCAAGAATTGTTGGTCTCGTCTTTACCCCCGGAAGAATCAAAGAGTTCCAGTGGTAATTCGACTATTGCTCCGTATTTCGAGCCTTTATAATATTCGCTAGCGGTAAAAAACGCTTTCCGATCAAGCGTTCAGTAGCTCTTGAACTCCTGCACATAAACGCAGTGGTCGTAACTGTCAAAGAACCAACACATACATCAAGCAAAACGAAAACACAACATTTTCCAATATAGAAAAAAGGTGTATGACTCCAGAAGTCGAAAACGTACAGAAAATTGTACAATTTGGAAGTGGTTCAATGAAAATTTGTGCATTTATTAACCACTCCAGATAACATTCCAATCGCCTGAAGTAGAAGAACGCTTAGATTGTAGTTAGCAGCAATTTACGGTGCATGAACATGTGAAAACAAGTTGGTCAATCCTAGTCATTTACATTGCAAGCGAAGAAAATGAGAATAAATTACACAATGAATGACTTGGATTAGAAACTATATGCTGTAAGTCCCACCCAAACGGAATCTGCTATAAAAGTGCAGCAAAGTTAATTGTTACCGTAATATTATTAAATCGTTCCTTATTCAGGTGGCGGGTTGACATACATTTTACAACTATTCCAGCGCGATTGATACTAGTGTGCCGATCAAGGAAAGGTGTTGCATTTATTGCATTTGTTGTTTGAGATTGTTTCCGGTTGCGACATCATAAAAATAAACGATTCCAAAATGCTAACACACAAAAACAACCAAGGAGGCCGTAAGAAAATGCAAGTGGCGTTCGTCATACGGGATGCAGAAGAAAAGCGGCACCGCAATGGAGTGAATGCACTGCAACTGGACACAATTAATGGGCGGCTCTACTCGGCCGGCAGGGATGCTATCATTCGCTTATGGAACTCGACGCAAACTACCTCCTCTGAGCCGTACATTCAAAGCATGGAGCACCATAATGATTGGGTGAATGATATCGTCTTATGCTGCGGTGGTCGTAACTGTATGTTTGGAAGTAGCGTTTAATAGCAAACGTGAGGCTTTCTAAAGATTGCGTTTTGTTTTTATTTATTTATTTCTAGTAATAAGCGCAAGCTGTGACACCACAGTGAAAGTTTGGAATGCACACAAAGGTTTCTGCATGTCGACTTTGCGCACACACAGAGATTATGTGCAGGCGCTTGCCTATGCCAAGGATCGGGAGCAGGTCGCCAGTGCTGGATTGGACAAAGCCATCTTCCTGTGGGACGTAAACACACTCACAGCATTAACTGCCTCCAACAACACAGTAACAAGTAATAAGAGCAGTACGGCACTGTACCGCGGTTGTTATGATACGAACGAAAACTTTTACACTTTTCAGCGTCCAGTATATCGGGATCAAAGGATTCAATCTACAGCTTAGCGATGAACCCATCGGGTACAATAATTGTGAGCGGATCGACGGAAAACACGCTTCGAATTTGGGACCCACGCACCTGCAACAAGATAGCAAAGCTAAAAGGGCATACTGAAAACGTGAAAGCCCTTATCGTGTCGGAAGATGGCACGCAGGTCGTGTCCGGCAGTTCGGACGGAAAGATTAAACTTTGGAGCATCGGGCAGCAGCGTTGCATACAAACAATTAGTGTGCATTCGGAAGGGGTTTGGTGTTTGCTGATGACCGATGGCTTTTCGCACGTTATATCCGGTAGCCGAGATCGTAAGATTATCATGACCGAGCTGCGCAATCCGGCTAATAGTGTTCTAATCTGCGAAGAGCAAGCGCCAGTGCTGAGCATGTGCTACAACATCGACCAGACTGGTGTATGGGCGACCACATGGAACTCGGACATACGTTGCTGGAAGCTTCACAAAACGGATAAACTCTGCAACTACAGCTACTCGAACAGTTGCAGCAGTATTAACAATGGTAGCGGCGATGGTACATCCGCTCCGGTTGCACCGGCACCATCGTCTAACAGTAGACCGGCTACATCCGTACCGGTGGGAACCGGTGTTGCTGCCAACGTCGGAAAAGGTTACGAGGTGGCCTGCATTAAAGGTGGAGCCGCTATTAAACGATACCACGTGTTAAATGATAAGAGATTTATGCTTACGCGCGATACAGACGAAAACGTAGCCATCTACGATGTGTTAAAGATAAAGAAGGTCGAAGATCTTGGAAAGGTGGACTTTGAAGAGGAAATCAAAAAACGTAGTCAACGAATTTATGTGCCGAATTGGTTCATGGTGGATTTGAAAACTGGTGTAAGTGTGTTTTTTCTCTCTCTCCTCGCTCTGTTTGCTTGTGTTAAAGCTAATTATGATTGCTTTGTTTTGCAGATGCCAATGATAGTGCTGGGACAGGACGAGATCGATTGTTTTGCGGCTTGGGTTTCGGCGGAAGCTGGTCTTCCAGAGCATGCAGAACCCGGTTCCGATCCTAAGGTGAACTATGGAAGTTTGCTGTTGCAGGCGTTGCTCGAACATTGGAGGCCTGCACCACCCCACCACCACATTCAGGGTGGACCGGTGGAACTGGAAAATGGTTGCGATGGTGACATTCGTGGCAACGAATACTTTAGCGTGCCGAAGCATACACCGATTATTTTTAGCGAAGTTGGTGGCCGGAATGTGTGCCGGTTGCTTGTGAAAGATGCTGCCGGAGAAACGGAAAGTGCATTGCTTAACGACACTGTCCCGTCATGGGTTACAAATGTGGTAATTGATAGAACGCTACCTAAGTTCATCAAGCTTCCATTCTATCTCTTGGCACATCCATCGATGCTGAAACAGGATCGCAACAAGAAGGTAGGTTTAAAGAACTTAAAAACATGCCACCAAGGCATTTTTCGTGTTTTTAGGTTTCCCTGGTTTGGTGGACGTATTGCAATTGCTTACCAGTATTGTACGCTTAATTTTATCCTCTAGGAACGATTGATAGCGAACGAGTTTATCCAATGTCGAAAAGTTTGTGAGCATGTTCTAGAGAAGGTGCTAGGGTCAGATTTGCCAACGGCTGGAAGCACCGGCAATTCCAACTCGTCGCAAAACAACAGCCAAAGTGATGGTAATTCCGAAAGCAGCCAAATACCGGCCGAGGAGCGGATAGAGCTGTTGTGTAACGAGGTGGTAAGTGCATCCCCATGTTGTTAATCAATGCGATAAATGATCGTTTAATTAATTTCTCTAAATCATTCCCCAAATCAGCTGTGTGATCCCAACATGGATCTTCGTACGGTGAGGCATTTCATTTGGAAGCAATCATCTGATTTAACTTTCCATTATCGAACGAAATTCAACTAAAGGTGGGACGAACGCTCACGACATCATGGATGTTATGTGACATGATCGAAAGAACACATATTGTTTGTACATCTTCCATGCCGTGTGATATGGAAGGTTGTAAAAAAAATGAAGGTAAAGCTATAAACTATGCAATAGTCACAAAAATAAATGGCTTTTCGACACAACTAGTACATAATCGTTGTTTATGTTGTCTCATTGTTATCTACTTTATATTTTAATTACACTTTTCCAACCAGTTCGAACTGTCGTTCTAAATTTTTCATAAAGAGCGTTCGAAAGAAGCACCGTGTAACCATGGCTTAAGTAGTAAACAATGTTGCCTAATAACTAAGCAAAAATGCTGATTTGCGCCAGCATTACTTGGTTGCGATTAACAAAATGTTACAACTGTATTTGGCATTCTATTCCACAGTATATAATGCTAGCTTCCACTATTAATTTGTTTTCTCAACACGTGTATTGTTATTTGGGACCTTGCAGGTGTGTCAAATTGTTTTGTTTTTCTCGCACGCATACATGTGTCTGCGAACAGACACATCACCTTGGCGAGTTTTCATCTCGATGCTATAAACGCCGGCAAATTGTCAACGTTACACGATCGCACACACCACGATATTTCGCCGGAAAGAATTTAGGTGGTTCGGGCCATTTTTTCTATGATTTGGCTCTGTTAAATTATTTAACTAACTACTAGAGTGTTCTAGCGGCGTGCAAGATGAGTACGATACTGGAAAAGATTGCCCAAATCGAGTCTGAGGTAAGGCGATGCGTATACTTTCTACCCAATCCTTCCGATATCTCTCGGAATGTGGACGAGGTTATGATGATTTGTTGTGTTTTTTTTGTCCCCCGCACGGGACTTTTCATTATAGATGGCTCGAACCCAGCGGAACAAGGCAACGGCTGGGCATTTGGGTTTGTTGAAGGCACGGTTGGCCAAGTTGCGCCGTGAACTCATCACTCCGAAGGGAGGCGGCGGTGCATCGGAACAGGGTTTCGAAGTTTCCAAAACCGGTGACGCCCGGGTTGGCTTTGTCGGGTTTCCCTCGGTCGGAAAATCGACTCTCCTGTCCAATCTGGCAGGTGTGTATTCTGAGGTAGCCGCATACGAGTTCACAACGCTGACGACCGTACCGGGCTGTATCAAGTATAAGGGCGCTAAGATACAGCTGCTCGATCTGCCCGGTATCATCGAAGGTGCGAAGGATGGCAAGGGTCGTGGTCGGCAGGTGATAGCAGTCGCACGTACCTGCAACCTGATCTTCATGGTACTGGACGTACTAAAGCCGCTGACACACAAGAAACTGCTCGAGCACGAGTTGGAAGGATTTGGTCTGCGATTGAACAAGCAGCCACCAAACATTTCCTTCCGCAAGAAGGACAAGGGTGGGGTAAATTTGAACGCAACCGTCGCCCAATCGGAGCTGGACCTGGACACGGTAAAGACGATTCTCGGCGAGTACAAGATACACAATGCGGACATTACGCTCAAGTATGATGCCACGGCGGACGATCTGATCGATGTGATTGAGGGCAACCGGATTTACATCCCGTGTATCTATCTGCTGAACAAAATCGATCAAATTTCAATCGAAGAGCTGGATGTAATCTATAAAATTCCCCATTGTGTACCGATTTCCGCCCATCACCACTGGAACTTTGATGATTTGCTTGAAATGATGTGGCAATATCTGCAGCTGGTGCGAATGTAAGTGTTCACTACCGTATATACCGAAAGCGTGAAGTAATTGGGCTCTCACAATTGTGCTCTTGTTTTAGCTATACTAAACCGAAGGGACAGCTGCCGGATTACAGTTCACCGATCGTGCTGCACCACGAGCATACATCAGTGGAAAGCTTCTGCAACAAGCTGCATCGAACGATTGCAAAGGAATTTAAATAGTAAGTACAGTGTGTTCCATATATTCCCCAAACATGCCATTAAAAAAAATCTTCATTCTCTTTCCCTGGAACAGTGCGCTCGTGTGGGGATCATCGGTAAAACATCAACCGCAAAAGGTGGGCATCGATCACATATTGAACGATGAGGATGTGGTGCAGATTGTGAAGAAGGTTTAAATATGATCGAACCGTGTGCAAAAAGGCAGAAAACTATCAATCAAAGTGTTTTTTTTCCGGTACGGTTCTTTGTCTGTTGATCGGGTTTAAAAATGTGCGCCAATAATTATGAAAACTGACCGCTTTAATGAACGCACACACAAACACATCTGATTCTCATCCGTTATGACCCGAAAAAAACACGTATTAGCGCAAGGTAAAGTTCAAAATGGTTTATTTATTTCGGTTAGTATTGCTAACAGTAAGCGTCCTGTTTTATTCTTTAATTACCCGGTTCAGTGGTGGTAGTGCTACGAAATCGTCCCAAATAACGGTTGCGCAGTTCGGGATTGAAAAGGCCACGCCGGTTAAGTAATGTCCGGGAGTTAACGGTCGGTGTGCGTTGCGGTTCAGCTGTGGTTGGACGCGACATCCTTCTTTTGCCTCCGAAGCGGACCATACGACCATATGTTCTGGCCGGTGGTTTGGCAGTGGTAGTAGTAGCAGCTGTGGTGGTGGTTGTGGTGGTGGTGGTGGTGGACAAGATGCTCATTGTAAACTCATTTGGTTCCGTAGTAGGTTCTTCGTTTTCCGACACGGTCGTTATTTGTTCCTCCGCACAACACTGTTCACAATTCGCTGTTTGTAAACCGTCACTAGACACATTGGGGCAGTTCTCGTTGAAACAACAACCCTGGTATGGTGGTTCGCTACGTTCCGTTGTCACCGGTTCGACTGCATCCTCAATGCTGGTTACTGGAGTCTCATCGTCACAGTGACACGTTGCCACTAGGCTCAGCACTAACAGCACAATCACCAACCGATTCGATCGCTGCATTTCGATTTCGATGGGCACACGAATGGCTCGGGTGTGCCAGCTTGCGTACCATTAAATATGAGCCAACTGAACTTAAGGGTACATCATCGCAACATCCATCGTCATGTTTCCACCGGACACGGGAAACAGGTTCTTCTGGAACGAAGAGGAAGGTGCTGGGGGAGATTCCTGTTTTCACACTTGCTCTCGAGGCCAGCAGGAAAATTGGCGATAGGTTCAAGGCCATCGCGCGAAGAAGACACACATCGTTCTCGTAGGGAAACATGTTTAAGGGGCCCACTACAAGGGAGCATAAATTTTTATCATCATCCCAACCCACCGGTTGAGTGTGGTGTGGTGTACGGTGCAAATGGGAATTGCATTCGCGATTGCGAGATATGAGTGATGGAAGATTAACATTTGTCTTACTCTCCGATGGTGTGCCGTTGTACTATCGTACATTTCCGGCAACATCGTTACGTTTGTTTGCTTGTCAGTATCGGTTGGGGTTTATTGTTTTTTTTTTTCATTTATTTCGCTGTGTTGCTGTTGCACGCACATAAGCCAATTAATATTTTACGCTGGTTGGAAGGCGATGTGTGATGAACATTTTCCCAGCCAGCAACTGCAGCAGCAGATAATTAAAGAAAGGTTTTAATTTTCTGATTATCTTTTAGTTTTGTATTGATATAAAATGTATTTTAATTCATTTTCAACCGATGCGTTCCATCGCAAATGGCAAATTGGAAGGGAAATCGACCCATGCAGTAAATGAAGGTTGAATATTTCATGACATCGATTGAAGTAATTGCACCATTTGTTTTATATTCCATGCGGCACATCGTATTTCATACGAATGATCTAGAATACTCGACCGTGCATACGAATATTATCATGAGGAATCATGATAAGAGTTTAATAACACATCTACACACATTTATTTTCTTTCTACATTAAATAATTAACATTTTTTCTACACCATTTTGTTTTTTTTTTTGTGGTTGTGTGAAGAAAATTTGTTTTTATTTCTTTTTCCTCTATTTTCCATATCCATTTTTTGCCCATAGATAGGTGCAACGTGAATGGTTAGCAAAACTCTCAAAGTCGCTTATTTTAACGAATTAATTAGAAGAACAAAATGCACAAATTATAAACAAAGTCACTAGGGGTCAGATGTGCTAAGGTTGAACTTAAACAGGGAGAAACCCATTTCTAAAATGACTAAATTTATAAAACGTTATCTGAAAACCTATCGCAACTGTCCGACAAGAGATCCTTATACATAAATAATGATACTATCTACGGCTTCTTCACATATGCTAATACGTACATTTACACTCTGATGCCCTAACACATTGTGTGTTCAGGTGTAACCATCAAACAAGCTCAACATAACAAACGTACTACTAACGTAAACGATAATTGGCTATACACTAGACTTTGTACAACGAAACTAGGGGGGCGGTTGAGACACCGATGCGAGAAATACATCCGGTGGTCATGATGGTTGCATGAACTTTCGACAAGAAAAGAATTCAAGTTACAACGCCACTACTCCAGGATTGGAAATAGAGGATCCAAATTCCAAAACTCGTTAAAATCGTCGCTTAGCGCATAATCGAGAGACATCGTGCAGGGATCGGATGGTATCGTTTTGCTGGCATTCGAGACCGGGGTAGGTGAACCGAGCGATTCGTAACCGGCGTCGGAAACGCTAGAGAATCCTCCAGGGCTCTTGAGCGGTTGGTGCGCGATCGGCGATAGGAGATCCTGAAGTGGCGATGGCGGCCTTATTGTGATGGGTGCGAGTGGCAAGAATGGTTCCGACGAGAGAGGAGCTGTGAGTCTAACGGAGCCATGTGAGTCTTCCATTGTCTCATCCTCTGCTTGCTCGAGCAGAATTATTTCTTCGCTTGGTTCGACAGTATCGGGACCATCCATGCAAGTGACCGTCGTTTCACTGACTTCCTCATCGTCTGCCAGCACGATCGTTATGCAGTTCGTTTCGTTGTCGTACGTGCCGTAGATTGTATCACTATTCGGTAGTATCGTTGCAGGTTGCTGATGCTGCAAGGTGATCGCATGGTCGGGATGCATGTCATAGTCCTCTTGTTCCTTCTTCGGTTGGACCGTCGCATGTTGCTGCGGTGCATCCGATAACTCGTAAAACGGCGACTTGCTGTAGTTGTGCGTGGTAAGAATTAGACGATTTCCCGTAGGGGTCTCCGGTCGACTGGATTCCACGATTGCTGCTGTGGACCCCACCACTGATCCAGACAGGCACTGGCTGGTGCGCTCGCCTTCGGCATCAGCCGACCGGCTTGCGCGATCAATGTCTTCCAGGTCTGCGCCGATACCTGCGAGCAGGGTTTCGGCAAGCTCTTCAAGGTGGGACACGTCGAAATTTTCGAACATGTCTTGTAGAGCAGGCAGATCGCAATGATCTTCATGAGAACTGCCAGATGCGGATCGTTCGCTGTCCGGGGCAGTGTCGTTTGCGTTTCCGCCGGACCGCACTTGTACAGTCCCTGCTGCAGAGGGCATCGTGGGGATGCTGCTGATCCCGTTTGGCGCCCGGCAGTAACGCAACCCACACTGCCACCAACGACAGCGTCGTCTTCCTGCGGTTCCTCTTTCACCACCTTCTGCTCCTGTGCCAGCAGGCGCTTTTGCAGATCCTCGAACCGTCGCTCAAGATCCAGATACTTATCGTAAATAGCACCCTTCTCGGTGTCCAGTGCACTGCACCGCTTCTGCAGATGCACTATCTGTACCGATTGTTCTTGGATCGTCTTTTCCATATCTTCCATTTTGGCTTTCTTACGGTCGCGTGATGTTTGTGCAGCGACACGATTTTTCAGCTTCCTGCAAAGGACGATAAAACAATCAAAATTAATAATATGTTCAAAAGCTCTCCGATGGGTTTAAGTGTACTTACTTGCGTTGAATTTTTTCCTCCCACGTGAGATGATCGAGGCGGCGCTTTTTGCCGCGTACGATAAACTCATCCATCGAGGAGGATTCGTCATCCGACGCCACCGATGACGGAGCAACCGATGCGGGCCGTTTTGCCAAAGGCTTCACCGTTGCTGTTGCTGTGGTCGGTGGTTTTGCTACAACCGCCGGTGCCACATTTATTGGGATGTACTTGGTCGGTACAGTGATAAAGATTGGGGTACTCATGATGATTGTGTTGACGTTCTAGAAGTTTCGCTAGGTGGGCGAGCCTCACTAAGAGTGTGTGCCACGCTGGCACACGCTACAAACCGGAACTGATGCAAAAATGCGACGATAAAATCACTATGAACTATCTACATGAATGAAACATCATGTAGATGATGGTTGTAACGCAGCTTTCACGAAAAGCTTTGGTATTTTTGCCAAATGCTTTTCCCTTCTTTGTTTGTAGTTGCAAACACAGACAATTTGGTCAATAACCCGAGCGCGTAGTTTTCACTTCCTTTCCGTTGGCGTGCTTGAATGAATGTGCAGGAAACCGCACACCATGCTGCAGCTTTTCTTTTAAACCGTTCGCTCTCGCGAAGAAGCCGCGAAGGGCGCAAAGGAGTAGCAATTTTCTGATGAAACAACCATTCAATCGTTGCACTACTATGAATGGCCTACCGTTACCTTTCGTGGGAAAACCTCCCCGTCTACTGCGCAGAATGTGGGTCTTGTATGTGTTCGATTCTGATTGGTGGACGCAGAATGGTTGCCAGATTTGCAGATAGTTCAGTTTTGTTTTCGTTTCTATTGCATTAAAAGTTTTATATACAGGTAGTAAAAAGCCCGCGATGATTGTTATTAATTGATATAATTTCGTGTTCAGTTTTATAAATTAAAGAGCTAGTGAAATTGCTATATTTATAAAATAAAAATATTTTGAATAATTTCAATGTTTATTCATATTGGCAACACTGACAGTGTAAGGAAAAGCTGGCAACCTTTCCTGCGCAACTTGACAGCTGTCGTTTGTGACATAATCGCAAACAACAAAATCCAAAACAAAAGAAACGAACTCATGGTTAGCGGCAGTGAAAAGACTGTTATTTTCCTCCTTTAGCTCGTAATGCACGATATAGGGATGGCTTTAATTCTATTACGAAGGATTCGCATCACACCGGCCCCTTTCCTTGGCCTGCAACATTGCCAACGGTGCTTCAGTGCTCGCTTATCAGAAAATGTTAGCAACGACAATGGCACAGAACAGTCGAATCCCGCCAACAACAATACCGAACGACTCATTAAAGTGGCCATCATTGGACTGCCAAATGCCGGTAAAAGCACCCTTATAAATCGATTAATAGATCATCGGGTAAGCAAGAGTGAATAAAATAGCTTAAGAGCTTGAGATTCAACGTGGACATTTTTTTCCATTTCAGGTTTGCCCAGTTTCAGCAAAGGTTCATACGACGAGAAAGGCATCGAAAGCGATTCATAGCAAGTCCAATTCGCAGGCAATTCTTTTCGACACACCGGGGCTAGTAGGGAACCGAGAAATCAAAAAGCATCAGTTGGACACCCATTTTGTATCGGCATGCCGGCATGCGATTCAGCACTCGAGCTTAATTGGTGTCGTGCACGATGTTTCAAACTCATGGACACGCCATGCACTCAACCCGGTGCTGTTGCGTGTACTTGAAGAGTACGCTCACATACCGAGCTTCTTGATATTGAACAAAATCGATACGTTGAAATCGAAGCGCATCCTGCTGGACATCGTACGGAACTTGACGTGCGATCAGATGGAAAACATTCGAAACTATGGACCACTTGTTAGACGGCGGAAGAATAAGGTGGATTCGCAGGTGAAAAAATCCAACGCTGTTATGGATGATAAGGATTCAATCACCCCCAAACCACCAACACCGGTGGAAGGATGGCCAAATTTTACGGAAATATTTATGGTCTCCGCAATGAGCGGTGATGGGTTGCGTGAGGTGATGTCTTTTATACACGCCAATTCGAAGCAACAACCGTGGGAACATCTGCCGGACGAACACACGGATCTAACGCCCGAACAGCTGATCGTACAGAGCGTCCGTGCACGGTTGCTCGATTTCATGCCCCAGGAGATACCGTACCTGCTGCAGACGGAGCTCGAGTACTATGAGGTGGTGGGTGGTAAAATACTAACCAGCGCCATCGTAACCTGCCCCAATGACCGGATAGCCCGGTTAGTGTGTGGTGAATCGAATGGGAAGCTGCGTCAAATCAACGAACAGGTAACGTCGGATCTGATTGAAACATTCGGCATGCCCGTTTTACTTACGATTACGACGCAAGTTCGCAGTAAAGAGCCAAAGTCATAAACCGAGCAGAGGGTAGTTTATGTTTGTGATGTGGTTTGCTTTGCTTTGCGGTTTAGTTAGCTCACGGAGCATCATTTGTAGGGTTGAAGTGACAAAGTGTGGTCGGTAATGATGGACGAGGGTTTCCTGAAAGTTTTAAGTCCATTTAAATGAGCTATCCATTGAACTGTGAAACAACATTGTGGCACAATTTTGTGTTCCGCTTGCTTCGGACCTTTAAAGACTCATTAGGAGGCATTGCATTAGTGATTGTTCTCTCGCCGCAGTAACAATAAAACACGTTCAATAAATGTAACGAGATACGATTCAACGGCTACACAACAGTGTGTGGCATGTTACAACATTTACGATCAAAATATTAGTCATTTAGTTTACTAGATAAATGAGAAATTATCTTTTGTTACATGCTTTCAAACCATTTGCATACGTATTCGTCCACGCATTTTGTCAAACACCTCTTCTAAAGCTTTCCATTTAACGCGCTGAAGAGAATAAGTCCTGCTGATCCCTTACTTGTGCACGTACCATCGGATAAACTGTTTACCCAATATGGGGTGACGACTGGGTAAGTTTTCAGCGTATTCCTCTTCACAGTATCCTCGTCCAAAAAAAAAAAAACAAAAAAAAAGGCTAACACTCATGCGTGAAAATTACGCAAACAAGAAAATACTCCAAACGCACGCTACAGCTGGTGGGACACCATCAATCGTATGCATTTGGTCGATGGGTTCGAGGGCTTTGCTTCGAGTACCTTTGCTGTGCTCAACGAAAAACCCAAACCCCAAAAGTGGCAAAATGAACCACTTGCTACAGCCGGCATGAATGTTAAATCCGTTCTGGCGCCAGCCGAAACGGAGCAGTGTCCAAAATAACACACGGGAGACGAGGTTTAAGAGCCGCAAAGCCACATAAGGTAGGTTCTACCGGAAGGAGCCGCGGCGGATGGATGACTGTTTGGTGGTTTGAAGGTGTGTCCATCACTCTGGAAGGTAAGTAAACGCTTGCTTTAAAATGCCGTTGTAAGCTTGCTGTCGTTTTTCTTTCGCACACAAATAAATTCAATATAGAAACACGAAAGCTTACGGGAACGCCGACCCCCGGCTGGACGTTAAAGCGCATTGAAGTCGAAACAAAAACGGTCGGCCGTCGTCGTTGGCAGCATGTTCTGGTGACCCTTTTTTTTTTTGCTGCATCTTTTCCACTACCGGGTACCGGGTACGATTTCCCAACGGCAGCAGATTACTTTGTCGTTTTGTTGGGAAACTTTACTCCTGATTTGATTTCCGTACCCGATGCCTTAGGACGATGCTGGACAATATCAAAACTTGAGCAAAAAAACAACTTCTGTCGAAAAATCAAATCCAACCCGCTCATCAAAACGATTGACCATGTGGCCTTTTGCTTCGAGCGCAACAGGCAACGTGTGCGTTCGCGCCTTTCCCGAGCGTACGCATCATCGGTCGTGAAGTCTCCGAACGCAAAACGACGATGATGACGACGACAACGACGATGATGATACTGCTGCTGCTGATGATGTTGCCCGCCCGTATCATGTTCATTGGACGATGGAAGTGGTGAGGAAGAAAGGAGGGAATGGAGACGAGGGTTACCCATTGGGGTGGTTCTGCTTTTAAGCGTCCGTTCGGTGGCAACGTTACCTTAGTTGGCTCGCAGCGTTTCGAGCAGTAAGCAGCAAATCACGGAATCAGCAACAGTTGCACTGCAGGTATGGCCGGGTGTCCTTTATTGCTTCCCACCGAGGACGGTCAGTCTGGGGCTGAAGAAGCATTCTACTGCTCAGTTCTGTTTTGCGCCTCGGACCGTGCAGGTTGATAGTGATCGTGCTGTGCTGTGCGATTTCAGTGAACATGAATTAGGGGTTTTAAGTAGTGAATGGTGTGGGTTGTGCTGATTTTAGGGTGTTAGGACTATAGAAACTTAAAACTATTTTTTTTAAATTATGAGCGACAAAAATCTAGAATTAGTGCAAAACACATTTAAAAAGAAAACGCAACTTCTTTCACTTTATATTAATTTATTCTTTCCATAAAATGTATTGTAATAATTTGCGTGATTTTAGAAAGATAATTTTTAATACATTTTTTATTGTAAAATTTATAAAGCATTGTGATGGAAATTCTACAACTCTGTCATTTTTATACTATTTGTATGAAAAATTTAAATTATAATTAACAAAATTAATCATTGTAAATGTTTTGAACTACACCAGTTGTATATCTTTACTTCTTCTTTTTTTGTTGATTTTTTTCCTTTTGTTTGTTATTTTTTAAATTTAATACTTTGTTTTACTTATTGTTGGTTGCTTAGTGCAGCTGTTTTATAATTTTTTTTAGTGAAATAATGGTTGTTGTAGACGTTTTTCTTTATCGTTACTCGTTGAATAGCCGTCGGTGATTTTTTTAAATCATGTTTTCATGTATTAAATTAGTTATAAAGTGTTTAAGTGCGTCTGTATTTTAAAGAAAAATTCAAGTTTAAATAAGTTTTTATTGAACGTTTAAGGTCTTTTCATTTTATTATTTATTACACGAAAGTATTGTTATTATACATTTTAGTTCAGTATCTTTAAAGCTTTTGTTATGGCTAGAATAGAATTACCTACAGTGAGTTGGAACCAATTTTGGACACTTTCTGTAAGCGAAACATTCGCCTGCTAAAAGTGTCTGCTCAAAACGATTGGTAAACAGTGGCAAGTGCTCGAAAGACCGCAACACATCGCCTTGCGTAGATGTGGTTCGATTATTGCTGGTGTTCCGACACCCAAATGTGTCGATCTGTTTCGTTTCTTGTTCCGATGGTTTAACACCTTTTTGAACCTGCACACAGTATGGACAAAGTGGTGCCCAAATGAGCGGTTGCAGTAGATCGTCGACGGCCGGTGATGTGGTGGTGGATTAGTGGTGGACCATTGCTGGAAGGACCGCCGGTTTTTCGGGGGCTGTCGTGGCGTAAAAATTAGTGCAAATAGGGTGATTAAGTGGTGATTAATTTGTTGACGCAAGTTGCAAAAATAACCGACCCCCTCGCGCGATTTTGGGTGACGAAAGTGTGCGGAATCCTTTGGCGGGCAGGGTTAAGTGGGAACACTCGTGGGTGGTAACTTGATCGACGGACCAGACGCACCCGGAAGGGGTGTTTCAGCGGTCTGTTTGGTTATCTGTCCCAGAATCGGCCCGGAAGAATCTAAAGACCTGGCTAAGACCATAGACGAGTACGAGGCTTCACATCAATTTCCAATTAATGGTATGTTTGCAGTTTGATAATTAGACTGTTTTAACACTCACTTCACAACTCTTTGCATCGACATTCATATTAGTGGTAGACACACAATTGTTCGTTGTATTTACAGTAATTAAACCCATTTACCATTTACCATGGACCATGTTTCTGGCACCCAACGGCGGTTCGTTTTTTTTTGGCTTGTTTTCTTTTGCTGCAAACAGTTCTAAATTGTATGTTAAACAAAACTTTCCTTCCTCCCTTCGTTATTGAGACGAGCATTTACCGCACGCAATTATTGTCACTTAAAAAGGATTAATTTTTTTGCGCCGAAATGAGTTTGCCGACGGGGTCGCGACGCGTGTCGAAGATTTTCAGTTCACTTTAATTAATATACTGCAGTGCAATAAGGCCAATTTTGCTAGAGTAGATTGTTCTGTAACGGTGGGTTTTTTGTTGACTTAAATTGGTTGAATTGATTCAAGAAGGATGGTCAAAGGGAGAATTATACGATCGTTAAGCGATAACGTGTCGTTGAGTGTTTTACGTTGTTCTTTTTAGCAATGCTTTGGTGTTGTTGTAATTGTAACATTTTAATTAGTTTTTTGTACTTCTTTGTACATACATTTGGACAGTTTAATATTTTTTTTAGATGGTGGTTTGAATTGAATAAAGTGTATAATTTTTACACTACTTTGTGAACTTGTGAACCATTTTGTCGCATCTGGCAAAAGATAAAATTTGACTAAAATTAGAGAAAATTTAATTTTTAATTTAATACATTCTTTCATATAAATAACAAAAAAATGAACAAAACCTATAGATAATGAAAAAAAATGTTGTTAATGGTTTCCCCAAGGATTTGTAGGGCGTAAATTTATATTTAATTCATTTAAGTTTAGTACTAAAATGTGTCTGCCTTCTGGTGCCGTTTGTATGTTAAAAAAAAAACATATTTTCAAAATGAGTTAAATTATTATTATCTTTTCTTAAAATGAGGTGTGATTTTGTTTAACTTTTTATTAACGATTTTGTTGTAAAACTACATTTTGATTTTATCTGACGTGACGATGACTTCCACAGCCTGTTAAATTCTCAACATAATTAATGTAGGAAAACATTATTTACGATTCATAAAAGTTCACCTACGAACACAATTTGTTTTAAATTAAAAAATAATAATTCTCCCTTTTTGCCAAAAAGGTTTTATAAATAATATTCCAGCCAAAAAATATCTTTATTTAATGGTAAAGAAAATTTGTCATTCGAAAAATGTAAAAGAAAGTTATTTAACCAGATAATATTTAAAATAAAACTATGTTTCTTCAGTTATATTTAAAAGAATGTAACGTTTTTTTCATATCTTATTTATCTTCTTGTCTCTAAGTCTTCTTGACTGTTTATTACTGATAATAATAAAAATAATAAAGTAAAGGTTTAATTGTCTTTTAAGCTTAATGTTTTTTTTTGGAAATGAAAAATTTATGTTAAGATTATTTACATTTAGGCACAAATTTATAGATCTTTCTTTTAAAGAACCGTGCCAGGTTGGTAGCTTTTACTTTAAAACAATTTATATAATTTCATTCATACCAATCTCTATTCAAATCATTTCAATATTAAGTTCTGTGAATGTTTGGAAGAAAATTGAAATAATAACTGTTACTATTTCAGTGGAATTTTGAGCATGTGTTGACGTTGATTTTTGTTAATTGATCGGTTGTAAGCTTTTGAATCGGTTGAATTGAACTAAAATTATTCTACCTCAAAACATTAATTTTTTAACTCTTCCAATAGATCAAAATTTCGTCCAAATATATCTTAGAAGCCCAAACGCCAAGTCACCTAAGCGTCAATAAATGTCAATCATTTCCTATTTCAATTTCACTACGAAACTGATTTGCCATTGAATTACTTAGCATCTATTACAATTCGATCACATTGATAAGCGCTCATCTTATCGTGGCATGAAACAAGCTGTCACCAAAAACATTCGGACAACGTTTTAACCTTTCCATCGACACTTGACTGACGCAGCTTGGGTCTGTTTACTATATTTGCCAAATTTGTCCTACCTAATCATCAATTAAGCGGCATTCGTTTGAAGGTTGTTCCGAGATAGAATGGAGTTAAAATTTGCTAAACAAACAAAACACATTGCGACGGAAGTTAACCTGATGATAGTTGAACATTAATTGATTTATTGTGATAAATTAGAGACAGGTTACGATGGAAAAGCAAATTCTGATTGAGCGTGAAATAGTTGATCGTTTGAAAATGGCCTGAAAGAAGTAGTAGTAATACGATCGTCTTGGTATCAATTTTAAATAACACTTTATTAATTGTTTTTAATTGATTTTTTTTATTATTTACTTGTCGTTTTTAGAACATTTTGTGTTTGAAATACTGAAAAACAGCACTAATAATATTTTATTTGATTCGTTGCTAGAAGGAAACTTGATCAGTAGTACTAATGCTAAGCTTCGAATACTGCAAATTCAATTCCAAAAACCATTGTCAATGTGTAGCATCACACCGGAACCCGCAATTTCCACCCGAGGGGTAAGGGGCCTATCCGGTGCAATCTTGCACCTTCCAATGCCAAGGACGCCGTGTACTTCCTGCACGCCATTTTGATCGTATCGTTGGCTGGTTGGAAAATTGTATTCGATAGTTAATCACCTTCAAAACTTTGGTTCCGGCACATCCACCCAAACACACACAGACAGCGGTTCGATAGGGCAACTTAACCTCCTTCCGTTTGGCGACGGAAGTCGGTCCCGAACGAAACCATGTTGAAGGTTCCGTCTTATCCTTTTCCAAAAACCCCCCTTGCGAGAATAACGTGTGCAAGATCTTTACAATCTCCAAAGACGGCCAAAGCTGCTCGCCACCGTTACTGTCTCTGCAACGGCACTGCACAAATGAAGTAAAAGAACCTAAGGTTAGGACTGCAGCCTTTTCCTTCGGCCACTTTCCCGGATGTGCCATGTACCATGGTGCGGCAGTAGTCGACGTTGCTCCCGATGGTATAGTTTATCGATTTCATGTAATTCATTTTCCAGTTCCCATTGCCATTGCCCGTAACCCAATTATGGTAGGCCATCAATGGTTGTGTAGTGTTCCGTAGTGTTCATCGCACCTGCAATTGCCCGCAAATTACCGACACCGATCGAGACGGGGCCCTTAAATGTTTTGTTACTGGCAGCACCCGGAACACAATCGGGTTTCCCCTCTTGCGAGCGACTTGCAATCTGGAAATGGGGCCTGTACCCTTCGGAAGGTGTCGGTGTTTTGTGGGCAGACGGCAATAAACCATTGCTGGTTCCGGTTCCGACGCAAAACGCAAATGACTTTTATTCTAATGTGTGCGTTGTCTCTCGGTGGATTTCTACCGTTTTGTCCGGACCGGATGTTTGAGTTCTTCGTGGGGTTGGTCTAATGGTGAATGGTTTGAAGTAATTTATATGCTTCTTAATCATCGACTGATGGGAGTATCTTTCAAACTGGACACACTGTTAGAATGTTAAGGATGTAAACATTTTCCTAACATCCATTAACGATGCTGGGATTGATTTACAACGCTCAACATTCATTCCTAGCTTGAATTGGAAACTGTTTTAATGTTTGTTGAAATTCATTCTAACACCATAAACGCTGTGTAGTTCTTTAGACATTTAGACATCATCAATTTACGACATCTGAGAATTATACTTCGCTTTAAAATGCATCCAACGATATTGAAGAGGGCAAGAAAAAGTGTTATTCTAAAAAAGAAAAAAAAAAGGATGTAATAAGCGGGTGTCGTAAGTTACGATCTGGGTTTAATTTGAAATCTCACTTTTCCTTGTCTCAATGGCCCGCTTTGCTGAGTAATGCTATGCCCCGGCTCAAGCAAAAGGGAATTATTTGCTGAACGAACTGATTGTATCTGGATGGTTGTCTAGATGAGACAGTGAAGGAAGTAAATAAAATAGGAAAAATTATGCGGGGAACGTTGAAATTGGACTTAACTGTTGAGCTTAAGAAAAGCTTTAAATATTCTAATGTTATACGTTTTAAATTGTAAAAAGGCATTTCAAATATTACAAGTTGTATTCTCAACTTTTATGATGTTTTGATAAGTAGTATTAAGTAAGTTAAATTTTGTTTCAAGACTTTTTCAAAACATAATAATGAGATATATTTTAAGGACCTTACCTAGCAAGCAAGATACAATTATAAGCTATATATAAGTGGATTAGGATATCTTTTCTTACTGCAAAAAAGAACTTTTCGATTCGCTTTAGTTTTCCTCAAGTCATTAAATTTTACATAAATAAGGCTTCTTTGAGGCGAAATCTTAAAAAAATAGCTAAAGGGATCCTTAACTAACAGTAGATCAATCAGTGAGTTATTTATTTATTACTTATTTATTATCTTATATTTTTGGCTACTTATTTATTCTTCACTATAACTACTAGGTGATCTTATTAATCTCTTATCATCATGGCAGAACGAGTCTTACTATTTTGCAAAACAGTAAAGTATTTTCTTAGTTTAGTTGCACTACAAACCTCAAGAGGACTTGCCCAAACATTTTAGGGTTTCCTTAGCAGAATAGTCCGAATCCTTTGTATCGTGGGTTTGGATGGTATTTGAAAACCCTGGTCCTGTCGTGTAGAACCTGCCTCCATAATGCGTTCACCACCTGACTTTATAGTTTGATAGGTTATAGAAATCCTTATTCTTGGGACTCTTTCGGTTTCTTGGTACAGACATTAGTGAAGTAGTGGTGTTTTGAATGGAGTATCCTCAGGATGTAAATTAATCAAAAGTTTCTCTGTATAGGCGAGAATGGTTTTGTGAAGGTGAAGTTCTGAATGACTCTCCAGCCGTGATCACGAATCTGTTCATCACACTTGCTCATATACCTAGGTATAAAACTGTCGAATACTTATTCCTAGCGAACCCCACCCAATGCCACCAACACTATGCCAAGATCACCCAAAACGTTCCTTATTACCTCTGAGGTACTGTAATGCATCAGTGTAGAGATCTTAGAATTCTATTTCCTCAAACCAAAGTCCAACTGAATCCAAGGATTTCACTCATCTTTATTCCAACTGTTCCTATACTTTACTCAAAAGGAGAAATTCTACAAGTAGTTCCCAATAATGCTCCATAGGTATCTCACTTCAAGAGTCAATTTCAGATGCAGATCACCCCGTTGTTTGAATTCTGACGCTTTACTTACCTTGCTAGGTCCATCAGGAAGATCCCCGTACGCTTGTTTTGGGTAATTGTAAACAAACAATCTCACTGATCGATAAACTCTCTCTCTCTCTCTCTCTCTAACGAAAGTCATATGTTCGTAAAAATTAACAACCTTCATTGCCCTTTGCCACGCTGAAAATGTGAAACATCCAGACACAACAAAACAAAACACACTGCAATCCGAATATTTCACACGACCCCCGCAAACAGAGATGGTATAAATGGCCAGTAAATGAAATTGTTATTACTTGATTTGCGTTCCAAATGCGCCCCATTTACGCCTCACAGTTGATAACGCTAAGGCGAAGGTTCGTGTTTTTGGTTTGGTGTTTAAAAACCGATTTAAACTAATTTCTGAACCACCTTAAACTGGCATATTCTCGGTTTGTATAATTGTTTTCTCACTTTTCCATGCCGTGGCTTCATTTTAATTTTATAGCATAATCATTGCGAATGTGAAGAACTCGTCCGGACATGGCCATGCTTGGACGGGGTTTCTTATCGTGTCGGACAAGACAAAGGTGCCGAAATGGCGCACTGATCGTCTGTAGAATGTCGGTGCAACATTAAAGTTTTGACTTTTTAACACTGGAGCAATCAGCAATAACGATTCTATCTTTTTAAAAAAATGAGAAATGCAAGAAAAAAAACTTTTTCAAATTAAATTATATCCTTCTAAAGGGTACGAAAAAGTGCGGCAGCATAAAATTGACAAAATGTGTAACAAAATAAACAAATAATACCAAAACGAGATATTCGCCACTATCTTGCTTGCACCAAAACAAGCAGCTTTGAGTTTATGGAAAATGAAATCATCATTTGTAGATGGAGCAGAAAATCGGATTACGGTACCAAAAGCCTCCATTTGGGACGATGGGAACTAAGACTTCCTGTGGCTTGTTACAGATGGAAATGATAAACAAGTGGAAGAAAAACAGAAGAAGCAAAACCAAGAAAAGAGACATAAAAACACACAGACACACAATAAAAGGGTTGGATGTACTTAATCAGCGAATTTCGATTTGACGAAATGAAAGATCCCTCGTAAGTAGCGACACGAAGGACACGAGTTTGTGATGGTATGGGTTAAGGAAGAACTGAAGTGAAAAGTTTAAATAAATAGAAAATTAAAGAAATGTAAGTTATCAACCAAAGTTAATAAAAAAAAGCACATCAGTAAAAAATTATTTCCGAATAAATAATTTGAAAAGAAATCACTTCAAATACAAGTAAAAGAGATTAGCCAATTAAAAACTCCCTTTATATTTTCATTACATTCGTAAATTATAAAATAAATCATTTATAGTTTTGATTTGCTGCCAAAAAATGAATAATTTTATTTCCCATTCCGCTTAAAAAAAGAAAACATATGAATGGAGTTTGGGGAAAAAGCTATTTAAACAAAAACATGTCCGGAAATCGGTTGTCTCGAGCTTGTCTCTGTTACGGCAAATGGAGTCACTCGCATGGCGCATCAATTATACCAACCGTTGATGAGTCAGGTGTTTTTATGAGATTTTTTGTTTTTGGTTGGCAATGAGAATAATTGGGAATTGCGGGAATGTTTTATGATCGTGAGGATGGGTAATGAAAAGAGGTTGAAAATTTGGACTACCAGAAACTTTTTATTTCGTGATATAAAACTCTCACTTAATGCTATGAGAAATATTTTTTTAAAATAATAAATAAAATAAATTTTACGCTATTTTTTATTAGTTTATTTACTTCATTAATTTTTGGTGACTAAGCTAGTATTAGTAAATCGCCCAAACTGTCACAAATTGGGTGTATCACTGACAGATGACAGTGATATTTCATGATGTGCTGAGGTGCGATAAATTCTTATTTAATTAATAAATCGACAACAAAATCTACTCATGCAACCAAAAAGGCCATGAAACCTATTTATCATAAAGAACATTAAACGCATTAATACGCAAGGGTTAATTGTAGAGCTTCAATCAGTGTCCAGCAAAACCGTCCACACTTTTCCGCACATTGACGGATGGTCACTGTCATGGATATTTTGGGTCAAAAGCGCCAACGTAAGCGTTCGTCCGTCCCAGCACAATTTAATTAACTTCTCTAGGGGGGGGAACTCATACCGCAGTAACGTTCTAACCGTTGCCGAAATTGGGTTGATTCGGACATTCAACTAGCCCCACACCATGGGGCGTGTACGTGTGTGCCGCCGTGAAGGAACAGCAGTACTTGATGTTTGGTAAACAAAAAAGGCGAATAATCAAAACCACTCGAAAGTGGTGAAGTAAACGCGTTTTAATCGGTTGAACAAGAATGTCCGTGGGTGCGAAACGACGATAATTAGTCGAATTGTGGTTTACAGAAGGATCGGTTTCATCAATAATGATCTGTTTTGGCGGTACTGTCCAAGTTCATTTATGAAATATTAGAAGAATTTTTTTTTGATAATTTATAAATTTGTTAATTTGTAGAATTTGTTCATGAAGTTTTCGTTTCATAATTTGGAACAATTTTCATAATTTTCTACAAATGATTAAAAAATTATTTTAATATTAATTGATTGTCTCCAACTGTTGAACAAAAAGTCAGCTAAAGAACTGATAAAAAGTTGTTTATTTTTACAACTTTCAACAACAGTCCAACGCTGAACTGACTATCCGGCTATGAGTAAATGAAGGCGAGGAAAATAAAAAATGGCGAAAAAAAGACTTCTTTTGAGGTCCTGGGCCACACAAGAAAAGGCTTATGATAAGACCGTTAACAGTTCTAACGAACAGTCCTACTCTAAGGCTTATCGAAAAAATTCCTCAATGTAGTGTTGAGCAAACGAAGTATAAGAATTTTTTTTCATAATTTTTTTTTTGTACTTGCCATCTAGAAAAAAAATTATTTTACACCTAAATTTAATATTTCTTCTTTTATAAGTATAAATAACAAGCAATATAAGTAGTTAAAACACTTTTTATGATGTGTAGAATAATTATATTTCAATTTCAATTCTACTATATTCTTCTATATTTCAATTTTAAAAGTCTTTTCTATGTTCTATCGTAGAAATTAGTGAGAAATTTTAATTTTATTTAATGTTAAAATTTGGTTTTATTATCCTTTTTATAGTTTTAAAATATTAAAATAATTAATTTATTATAAATTTCTCATCAACAAAAGCATTTAATAAAGTGCAATTATTGTTAAATAATGTTATTAATTAGTATTACATCTATCATTCCACTTGCTGACCATTGCTCACCATAGCTATCAATAGCCATTGTTTGTTTATGGTTGTTTCCTGTAGATTGGACGCGTGGTGTGATAACGATGACAAGACTAACAACGTCTAGAAGAGATAAGCATTTTTCGGCATTTTTGATTACGAATCCATCAATGGAAAAAGATACACAATATCGATGCGGAAGAATGTTTAACATTGGGTTGTGTTAGAAAAAAAATTGGCTACCTCAGGTGCCACGCAGTCTACCGGAAGATAAAGCATTGTACAGAATAGCGAAGTTAAATTTGGTCAAATATTTTCATTCTTTTTCGCCATCTTTTGTGCTGTAAAAACACACCCATAATTATTACTTGTGGTAGGCAAGAAATATGTCGTATTTAACAATGACTTGGCGAACAAAATCACTTCCTCCTATCATTCATTATACGCTCGAAGGCTTGAGGTAGGTGTGTATCAAATAAAGATAAATCGAAACAAAAAAACCATTCGTAGGTGCGAGATACCGTGCAGCGATGAGTGAGTCACGCAACATCCTCCCGGGGTGATGTAGCATCTTTTTTTTCTTCTTTGCGTAACCATCTACCATCGAAAAGATTGTCGCGAAGGTAGTATGTAAATATGGCCGCTACCGGTCAAAGTCGCGTTTGGATGGAATATAAGGTTTTTAAGGTGCGAAAGACACAGTTTACCCGTCACATTCGTTACGCCGATAAGTGTTTATCGATGATTATTCAAAAACCAAAAGTAATCGGCATTGGGAATTAGTCATCCAAGTGTTGGCCATTCAAGCATTGCAGCTATTATGCAATGGTGTGAGGCATCTTGCGTTTTTTTTTCATTTTGCATTAACGAGGTGAAATTTTACTTAATTTTCTATATTTTGCTGCATGATCATTTTGTACGCAGAACAACGGTGTGTGTCATTACGGTACCCGTTCGCTAGATTTGGTTCTCTTATTGTGCCATCAAGTGATTGATTCGATAGTTGAGTCATTGGGTTAATCGGCTTTGATGATGAGGTTAACGTTACCGTTATCTTTACGGTGATAGGAGACAGTTTTGTACTTTGTAGCACAGATTAATCCTGCGGTCTTGGAATTCCCGTACATTTCATATTGTGTATAAAACATTTAAAGCCGAATGTTTCATATCTCTTGGTGGAGAAGTTAAACGAATGTTTAATTGTCATTACTTTTACCACAAACACCATTTCTGGACTTTTTTTCCAAGTTGAAGTGGAATATGTAACGGAAGAGGTGGAGTTTTCAATGCTAAGATAATCTTTTCAACTGACTGACTAAATCAATTCTAAGATAATCTTTTCTACTGGACACATTTCTGTTGTGTAGAGTTGATTAGTTGAGAAAGCTGTTCTGCTGATCACGCCGTTCTCCGGGCGTCTTTCTCAGGATTCGCCCAAGCTTTCCAACTCTTGATGTAAACGTAATGCTTTGGCACTCGCTGTCCCGTGTAGTACTGCGTGATAACGTTAACTTTCGCTTACGAAATCGATGGTCTGACACTCGAACGCAACGCAGTGCATCAAGGATCTTGGTGTTCTGCTTGACTCGAGACTAGCCTTCAAGGATCAGCTCGAACACGCTGTCGGTACTGGAGTACGCCAATATCGTTTGGTGGCCTACTGCAGCTCGGCCACTCGCACGACTCGAGTTCATCCAGTGCAAGCTTTCGCGCTTCGCTCTGAATTCCAAGGATCGCCGACTGGATTATCGAACCAGGTGTTTGCTGCTCGGACTATCGCCCCTTGAGAATTTGTTGCTGTCCGTCAGGAGATTGTTCGTAGCGAGTCTAATAAATGACCTAATTAGCACCTTCGGTCTATGTTAAGTTAATGTAAGTTCATGCACTACTAACTCAAAAAAGTTGACTAGCTCAAAAACGATGGTAAGATGTCATATCTTCCTCTACATTTTCTATTTGTACTTGAATAAAATCCAGAAATGTCTCTACCTTAGTAAATTGAGACATATTTGAACAATTATTTTCTGAGCATATTTAGTATTTAAAAATACACCATACTAACATCCGGATGTCGTGGACAAAATAGCAATGCGATAGCGATTGTAAAGTGTTAACGGAAATAATTCCACGATAGGAAATGGAACGCCATTTAACAGTAATAACTAAAACCGAACGGCCCTTACCTTACGCCATGTCACAGCATTTTGGTACCGTTTCCGGTTAAATGCTCGTTATGTTTAGATCATTGCTATAACCATTTACCTTGTCAGCTTCCGAACATGGGGGTTTTTTTACCGTCTTTCAGTGTATTTCTTTAATGTGCTAAGAAGAAGAGGAAAAAAACCTTTCCGAATATAATCTTGCCATCTTTTGAAAAACCTTTCCCGAAAAAACCCAGTTCGGCTTTCCCACGGTTCACCCACGGCAACCGTTCCTAGTGATAGAAGGATGGCCAGCTTTACGCACTAACAGCCCGCAATGGAATTTAACAAACACAAAACAAGCACCCGATTATAACTTTCATTAAGAATAATAAGACAGCTTTAGAGTGAATGGAGAAAGAGGGAGAGAGAGAGAAAGGTATGCAGAAATGGGGAAGAAAAGAAACCTGTATTTTGTTTACAGATAAGGTAATCGCTAACAACACGCAGGATAACCAAACTCAATGAAGAAAATGGCAAACAGAAATCGGGGAAAATGAGGGGAGAGAAAATTTGTTTTTCCTCTTGCTGCACTTTACAACGCAGGCGAACGGGTTTTCCGATTCCGGTCGTTACGATGATCTGCCGTTACGATTCTGTTAACTGAGTTGTGTTGTGTTCGCTCTGCTCACACTTCTGTTGACTTTTATACCATACATAAGCTTATTTTCCACTTGTGTTTTTTGGGGGAAAAAAAAGATTTCGAAAACCGTCTGCCTTTGCTTTCGTATGCCAAAAAACTTTCGCTTTGAAGCTGACATGCTCATATTTGCATGCCGTGTGTAAACGGGTGTGTTCGTCATATTTGTCGTGCTTTGGTTCTCGTTTCGGTCCGAGATTTTTCACCTGTGTGTTCCCAAAAAAAAAACAAAAACAAACAAAACTAGGTTCAAGCAGCAAAGGATGTTTTTCACCCCGCACAAACATGATGCTGCTGATTGCGAGTTGATACGGTACCTATGGGAAGGCACAGCTTTCACGGGTGACCAGTTCGCTCACTGCGTGATAATGATCCCTGCTAGCAACCGATTCGTAACCGGAAAAACCGATTGGTTGAAATTGCCCGAGTTTGTTTGACTTACGCCGTGGCGTACAGGTTGATGCCGGGCTGAACTTATTACCGAGAATCACTAAATGTTTCCATTACGCGGAACGATTCTTATCGTTGTTTTGGAAACTTTTGGCCAAAAAGGTGCAGGTTAGGTTTTGCTATTGACTCTTTGCTCGTGCTCGAGTGAAATGTTGTTGGGAAGTTGTTGTTGCTGAAAGCTTTTTTTGTGTGTTTTGGTAAGGAAAATGTTGTTTATCTGTGAAACACCAGGCGTCTCCATGAGGGGAAAAGTTCTGTTGAAAGTTTAATCAAAATCAATGTTTTATTTTAGCAATTGATAATCAACTTCTTTGAAAATATAATTAAAGTTTGCTCTAGTTAATTGAATTATTATTTACACCCAGCTTGAGGTTTTGGAATTTATTTGATGCATTTTGAATAAATTGTTAATGTTTACTTAATTAACATAAGTTTTGTAATATTAATTTATTTTATTCCCTTAAGTCATTAATAAAACATTGACTATTAAGAATTTGTTTGAAAAATTTTCTTCTTACGTAAGAAAAAAACAACAGACTACTCGCACAAAAAAACGACACCTTTAAGCAATTTTACAGCCGAACGAATGCTCTTTTTCCGCATCATTTTACCTGTTTAGTCCCCGGTGCCCTTCCCGCTACTTCAATTCTCCCTTTGCATCCAATTTGCGCTTACCTTCTTTCACGATACTCACCACGAAAAGCTTATCGTAACCGGAAATGTTACCATTTTGCACATCCACAGAACAGTTTGTGGCCAGTATTCATTCTGTGTTCAGTATTTCTTTCTATTCGTTGTGCGCTTGTTGTCCATTTTAAATATCATTGTCTCTCTTGTCCGTGCCGGCCCTTTGCGGTCGGTAGGCTTTGAAATGTGAAAAATGAACAAAAAAAAACAGAAACATTTCATAACAATCATAAGAAGTTCATGAATGTTTTTGAACCCGCCTGTAGGAAGCAAAAAGTCCTATCGGTTTGGAGTTTTTTTTGTCGTGTTTGTTTTAGATATTTTGTTAAATGGTCCTTTTATTTAGTATTGTGGTTATCAGCATATTAAAAAAAAACTCCTTTCTCTTCCTTTTTTCTAGTGTACAGAAGAAGCAGCCCCATAATGTCCACCTTTGGAAGTAATAATTAGCGAAGACAACTTCCTCATCTGCCGAGACGCAAGGCTTTTGTTTTCGTCCTTTTGCGGGCATCCTAGCCAAAAAAAAACAAAGGATCCGCTCAAAAGCTCAACCACAAAACCCGTACCTTCTTGGAAGCGAAGATGATAAGTTGGTGGTTTAATCGATCGGAGATGGAAGCGGTAACGGGCTCGTTTGTGACCGTGTTTTAGCGTTTTTTGGGGAAGACTTACAAATTGATTTGTTAGAGCAGCGCCGATCCGATACACAGGTAGAGGCCCCCTATTATAAACCCATTGAAAGCATCGCCCCGCGATAGCCAGGCTGTCCATCCAACATTTTGCAACGAGAAAAGAGAAAAGAACCAACCCGGCACGATGGGAACCGAGCCGGGGACGACCAATTCCTCCGGTTCGGGTGGTTCCGGTTCACGGGGAGCCAAAAAGCGTGACTCCTGGCATACGGCACCCGGTACCAACGGTACGTCCGGCGATGGTGGACGCGATGAGCCGCCCGATTCATCCGACACGGCAGCAGTACTTGCCGGGGCCGGTCCAAAGGAGCCAGCTTCCAATGGAAGTTCGGCCCCGACCAAGGCCACCACGGAGACGGCACAGATTCTCCAGTCGGGCAAGGAGCGCAACCTTGTTGTGGCATTAACCGGTGAACGGCGTCGCGAAACCTGGAGTCAGAAGGCGGAATTCCTACTGGCCGTGATTGGATTTGCGGTGGATTTGGGGAACGTGTGGCGCTTTCCGTACATCTGCTACCAGAACGGGGGCGGTGCATTTCTTATCCCGTACTGCATTATGTTGCTGTTTGGTGGATTGCCACTGTTCTACATGGAGCTTGCCTTGGGACAGTTTCATCGTTGCGGTTGCCTCTCCATTTGGAAACGCATCTGTCCGGCACTGAAAGGTAAGTAGTAGTTGAGTGTTTTCTTTTGTAAATATATTTAAAAAAGATATCATAAAAATTGTGAAGTTTTTTTCGCGGGGGAGAAAATTGTTGCCATACATATATGTAAATACAGTGCGTAACATAACTGTAAGGGTGATATTTTTTTTAATTAATTTTGTGTATATTAAAAAACATGATTAAAGAAATAGATAAAAAAATAATTATGGGTTAAAGTATTAGAACTACGCTTGTCCATTTACATATCCAGTACAAATTGTTTCGTAAGTACATCAATTTTTTCATGTAATATATCTATACGACCACCAACGAGAATTCAGCTTTTAATATATCCAATCGTCTTAAAATTTGTTCAAAAATACAGTTGTTTTAAAGGACGTCTAAAAATTAAATAACATTTGGCACAATTTTTAGAAACTTCTGGTAATGTCTGCCACACAATTATCAGTCTTCCAATGCGAAATTTCAAGAATGTAAATTTTTATTTTTTTGTAATCTTGCGTTATGGTTTTAACTTTTTTTTTTGTCATTATTCTGCATAACCACAATCTATACAGGCATATAAGAAACGTATTGTAAGTGATTTAAATGTGTCCATATTTTTATTTTTAGTCATGACTTTGTAGAACATTTTTATCGATCTCTTCAACTGTGTGTTTTACTGTCCTAAAGCTACTGAAAATATAGTTATGTTACGCACTGTATCAGACGAATGTAGAGACGTTAGCCTTGATGTATGCAATTTGCATGACAAAAGTATCATGATGTAATTTTTTTAAGTGTCTAATAATATACAATCGATTTTATAAATGAATAACTAAATGATTTCTTGGAAAACAAAAGAACAAATTGAAAACAAAAGTTTTGTCGCAAAATGACACGCGAAAAATTAATGATTTGACCATTCCACTAATTAACCCAATCGGATTGAAAGACTTTTATTTTACAATTTTGGAGTAAAAAAAAACTTCCCCTTTCTTTCTCACGATCCTTCTGGGAAGAAAGGGAAAAGTCATCCTAAATAAAAAAGATGCTTTAGAAAAATTGGGTACGTTGCGGTTATTTCTTTTTTCTTTCGCCGGACAGGTTGTTTATTATTTACTCACTTTCATCCGAGCGGTTTTGAATGTCCGTTTTGTGGAAGGTAGGACAGCATAACAGCAATAATTCGCTGTCCGCGAAAACCCCTCGTACGTGACTTTTCAACGTTCCATTGGATCGATCAGTCGTACGCGGCGTTAGAGTTGGAGACTATTTTTTCCTCCATGTTTTTTTTGTTCGTGCCATAACCAAAACGGAGGATGAAAAGTGCAGGAAGATCGCTATCGGATATGATGCGAGCAATCAAGCACCGTAGACAAATCAGGCAAGTTGGGTTGATTCGTTAAAGGAAGTGAATAGCAGTACCGCCGTGTACTTCTCAGCAGCAGCCTCAGGAAGTAGATAGGCGGAGACATTAACACACGACGCATGTTTCTCTGGCACGCAGACACAAACGCACGTGCCTACGGTATAATGGTTACAATTGCTTCGCCCGGGTTTTGGTGCTAAGCGGATCGGAAAGCGGAAGTAAAGCTGGAAAGGAAATCGGGGGGAAAAAATAGGGTAAAATCAAGAAAATTTCCACTCGTTACCAACCGTCCCCCCTCCCCAAAGTACATTCGAGGCAAGAGGGAAATGCGCCAGGATGAGATCCATCATTTAGATGATTTCCCTCGCTTTATAGGAAGGAATCCACCTCTAAAGTCTATCGAGATTTCGATTCTTCAATTGCACTTTTTTTTCTTACCTTCGGGGATTTTTATTTTTCGCATCCTTCCACTGCGGAAGTCCACTCCGAAAGATTTGCATACAGCAATGCGTTACAATGAGGAAGAATAAATGTGTGAATGTTTGTAGATTATTGCACCTCTTTTACAGGGTTGTAATAAATCAACAAATCAATTGCACGTCGCTCATCAACCTTAGTATTCTATGCACACACCACGTTACGACGAACAACCTTTGCCACAGTGGATGTGAAGATAGAATTTACCTTTCCTATGTTCTGAATGGTTTGAGCAACCTCTCGTTTTCCTCGATTGGTATAGTTTTTACATACGCTTTGACGCTGTGCCGATTCAGATGGATGATCCTTCTGAAGAGCGAACGAAAACCGAATGGCGATGATACCGGATTATCTCTGATTTACTGGAAAATTTATGAGCAAAAAATCGATCTAGCTGTAAGCAAATAGGAGGGAAAAATTCCACTTCCAAAAAGAACTGGCTCCATTTTTATTACATGGAGCAAGGTTTTCATGTGAGTTTAGTAATATTTTTATACGCCTGAAAGTAGGCAATTCGCAATGCAAAATTCACATAAGAACAGTACTTCATTTGCCACAAATATTGCATGTTCTCTGCTCGATTTCTTATCATTCACATGGCTATTGAATTCTTTATCGATTAGTTAGCAGGTTTAGTTTTACAATAGATAGTAGATAGTTCAACTCATCTATGCTCTTCGATTCACTACAAGCAAAGTAATATACTGTTTTTTTGTGCTTAATCCGACACTAATACAAGCATTATTTGCCTTCCAGAGGTAGAATCGTGTGCGAAAAATGTGCTTACAGCAAAAGCAAGCTAGCAAACGGTACGGAAGAAAATCGGCCAAGAGTACGTTACACCGTCACGGTAGCAAGGCAATAAAACACGTCCATAAACATTCGCTAGAAGTAATTTGAAATGGTAAAAAAGCGAACACGAACAACGGTGGCAAAACGCACGGTACAACAACTTGACAAGTGCTAACGATTATTGGTTCAAGTTTTTGTTTTTTTGTCGCTACTTTATCCTCTTCGTACGCGTTGTTCTCTCTCTCTCAGTTGGCGGGAGCTTAAACATGCTTTTAACCCCTGATGCGGCGAAACTCCAATGCAATGGTACAGGTCCGATTGAAGGAATTGGATTGGAAAGCTTAACATCGGTACTTCGGGATGTGGATTGTTTTTAGCAGCGGCTTACTGTTTTTTTTTTATCTATGCCGACCATGTTACCTTTTGCGAGTGTTTTTTTTCTTGCTTCTTGGACAATCGAATTTTATGTGGTGTTGTTAGTAGTGGTGAGATTGAGTGTTGGAATGGTTATCTTAAGGTATTTGGATTAATATTAAGATGTTAAGAAACAGCATGACTTCGAGTATGTATGTGTATATAGCTTTTAATTTTCTGCTCTAAAACGATAACAGATATGGTAGAGAGAAGTGATTAAAGGCGTGTAAAAATTTACTTTAAATTTAAAAAATCAAATCGACAACATTTGACATCAACAAATTCAAAAAAAGCTAATATTATAACTATTGCAAATGTAGGGTATTTGATGGAATCTGATTAATTTTAATTACTTATTAACTAATTTATACGCTTTGCTATCTTGTCCTACTGTAATATTTGTCCAAAAACCATTTCTCGTTTATTTTGGACATTACGACAGGCGGATATAAAAACAATCAAGCTTTTTTTATTTCATGTCGCCGATAAAGCTTATCATCACCACGTTGGGCATTTACCGAGATGAAATCCAAAACCAACTTTCAATTAGTGCAAACCAAACACAGTTTTTCAATCTATAGAATTGAACTAAGAAAATTTAAAAAAATCAGTCTCTAAGTAATCTGGTTTCAGAGAAGGAGGGTGTCAAGATCAAGATTTTTGGAAAAATGCTTTAAAAAATCAACTTTAAATCAATGTAATTTATTAAATACCTGACCGATGTTGATATTTTTTTGTGATTTGGAAAGAAAATGCAGTATGCAATAATGTATATTTGTACTGAAGCTATAAATTTTAAAACTATGAGCAAAAGCCCGTTGTGCGATTTTTATGATAGTTTTTTCGGACTAACTTGTTTTTCGGGGAAGCATGTACATAAAGTACTGGGCGTCTCCATAAGACATTGATTGGCTACAGCCGATCAATGAGAAAATAATTTTCATTTACTTTTGCATCGCTTTTCCTTTTTGTTCTAATGTATGATTCTTGTTATTTTCCCGAACTTTACTGTATTTATTCAATAAAGCATTAAAAGCAAAAAAATCCGAAACCAGAACCCCTTACAATTGAAAATTTTATTATTGACAGAAGGAATCTCATAACACACAAAAATTTATTGAGCACCCTGTGGTTTGAACTAAATTTAAAATGCATTTTTTTTTCTCTATTAATGATAACAAGCAATAAAAACTTAGAATTTCCCTTAAAATAATTTTAACCCATTTTTTGCAAAAGTGATGGAAATTGGAGTGATTTTTCCATAGGTTTTCCACTATTTATTTTCTAATTCTTCTGTTTCCTTTTCGTTCTAAAGCCAGTTTGGACAGTTTTGCTCTGTAGAGAAGTTTAAACAGATCAAGACTTTAATGTGTCTAAACAACAGTTTATATGTACTAAAGCACAATAAATTCGTGATTTATATCTTTCTTTTCCTTAATTTGTATTCACGATATCCTTGCGCTCGATCCTTTGCTAAGCTTCGATTACATTCTGCAGTCGACTTCGGATCAATTCCGAAATTTAGAGGATATCACCAAAATGATACAGAACAGCGGAAACCACCCTTACTAATTATTGTAAACTCGTAAAAAATGTGAGAAAAGCTCAGTGAAATCTGTTTAAATATAGTACTCGACGACAATGGAGCTTTTGAAACATTGATACTCAATACCAATACCAATTGAAATCTATGAAAAAAACCAGCGAAAAGTGTTTTAATTGTTTTAAAAACAAGAAGAAACCTATTCGAAACCAGAAATTCGAATAATCCTCAATAATAAATCATAAATAGATTTCGGTGTTGAATCCGGATTCTGTTGGTGTTGGAAACTTCGGTTTTGCAAAATTCAGGAGTCGGAGTGGATTCATGATTCTGCTCCGTAGTTCCCATCACTACTTTGCACCTATGTATGTATCTTGGGTGATCTTTTCTAGCTGAATAAAATATAGTTATTACTAAGCAAATATCTACTAAGTGAAGCCACGTTTTAAGTCCCATTTTGTCTTGAATTAAAGAAAAAATGGATTCTCTTAATGGTTCGAATTGACCCGAAGGCGTACTCGGTACCAACATTGGTGATTTAAACTACAAAACCAGTACAAAATTTCCATTCGAACCATCCTCTCAAGGATTCTCTAACTACAACTTTAACAAGAAATTCGAATGATCCAGAAATGGTCGTGGGTCGTTACGCCATAAAGACAAATATATTATTTTCCTGATCAGACATAAGAAACCTTGAAAGAATATTACAGTCAATGCGGTGTATAGAGTTTGGTGTAAGTTTTAAGTATTTTAATTAGAGATTTTGTTTAGTATTTGCAACTCTTCCAAGTTGACTATGCTGTTTCAACTGAAGAGAACCGCTAGTAATTGATGCACCTTGATTATTGTGGTTCTTTGGTTTCACCTTGAGCTTTTGCTCTAAATTAAAACATTGATGGCAATTTCTTGCACAAAACCACGAAACAAGTTCAAGTGCAGACAAACTTTGCCCAACCCTATCTTGCCCTAGTGCCCAGAGTTTCCCCCTTATCTTACGGCACAATCCACACAGCCCACAGCCTTTCGGATGTGTATAGCCTTAAAAATGGGAAATAATTTGAAATTGTTTTTGAATAGACAATTTAGCATCCATTTATACAGGCGAACCAAGCCCACCGAGAGCCCACCGGGTCGGGCTACATCATCTTCTGGACGTAACCCGGCGCTCCTGTCCCTCGTACCGGCGCTATGGTATTGATTGCGGAGATTGAGAGTTGGCAGGAATTAGATTAAATTTTGCCACCCTTTCATGCGTTTCAGTGCCGGATGTGTGAAATTTAGACATCCTCACCGGCTTGATGAGCAGCTACTCGAAAAATCATCGTCCGATGACGATGTCGCTTCTAAGAAGGGGGCGTACTACAATCGTCTTCTTGGCCGGGCGTACGGTAAGGGCAAGATATCCGTCATGCTACTCGAGCAAACGAACAAAAAAAAAGCTTAAACCGTACGGTATGAGTTCATCGTTCGTGTAAAAGGCTACACAGCTTGATATATTAAAAATTAATTTCAAAACATCTTTAAGATGATGTTAAACGAGAAAAATAAGATTGAAAAAAAAAATATGTCCACTAGAGAAAAAAAGCAGACATTTTCCATTGAATTTGTACCGAGACAACAAGTGACAATTTGCGTGTATCCTTAAAATCGTGCCCCTATGACCGTGCATGAAATACGACACCGGCAAGGAACCAGTGTTCCAGTGATAACGTCACAAACAATGCCTATTTCATTCGACTTCGGCAGGATGAGCAGGGCAGCCCTTTACCATTCCTCCACGGTACTACGGGCCCGTGTCCCCGGGAAGACGATGATGGTTGAGCTTTCGTGTAGGGAAGTTGTTTGAAATCAGACTTTCATAAATTCTGAACTTACAGACCGGCGGACGACAAAAAAAAACACTCCCCACCGTTGGTGACGAACGAATATGGCTAATGTTCATGCGGGTTTGTGAGTTTGTAAATTAATTTTGCACCCTTGGCACTCCGACTTCCGGGCGGACAATACACACCAAACGAGGGTGTGTCCGTGTATCAGTATGTGCGTGTGTGTGTGTGTGTGGGTATGTATTCGTTACTTGCTCAAAGTTTGCCTTCGTCATCCCTGCTTAAAGTGGGTTCGTTTCTTTTTACCGAGTTGTTACGAGCAATTAATTCACCCATCAGTCTCGGGAGTTTCCAAGGAGGAAGCTAGAAAGCTGGTCCATAAAAAAAGAAACCCCTCAGTGCCATGTCTTCCTTCGGTTCTGATTAATTGTCAGTGACTGAGTATTGATTCGACAGCAGAGTAGTGTGTAGAATGATCGTTTGGATCGTTACCACTCCCGTCTCAAGAGGACGCAGCACTCTGTGTGGCAAGTAGTAGGTCAGTCCATTTTGTGATTAGCATCGAATACATAAACAATAACAGAAGCTTTCCATTCCGGTCCATTAACAGTTTGTCCACGACGATACAGACACAGTGGAAAGAAGGGACACGAATGTGGTACGATGACTTTGATTTGAGCTGCTTCCATGTAGTGTTGCCTCCTTGCGGTAGGCTCGTCTCTAGTTTCAACAAATCGTACTAAGGGAACCATGACCGGGTAACTTGTTGAATCGTTGCATTTCGATTCGTTTGCCACCGCGTAAACCCCATTGTTGGGTACCAACCGGCAAGCAACAAGTGCCTAACCGCTGAGTTTGTAAACCCCGGCAGTCCGTACCGTACCGTTGCAACGGAAAGTAAATCCCACTTGGTCGGAAAGAATAAGAATCAAGCAGAAGGGGGAAAAAATGGAACCAGCAGGGTTTGGTTTACTTTGCCCTTAGAAAGAAGGACGTACGACACTCGAAAACTCGAAGGTTGTTTACCATTGACTAGCAGAACACTACATATACGGAGAACTAGAACATGGCCGAACCGCAAACCGAAATGTAGGGAAAGAAATGTGTGAAACATGTGCGAATGAACGTACCTACGTGTAGAAGTTTTTTTGGTGAGGAGAAATAAATCTATTGTGCAAACTCGTAAATGTACTGTTCCCCGGACAAAACGCCGCGCCCCCCCCTTTCTGGAGTTGGGAATTAAAGTGAGGTGCCTCCTTGCGGATTGAGTTTTTTTGTGTTTTCGTATCTTCTTTCTACGGTAGAACGTTTGTAAGTCCGTGGGTTAGTGACAGTTTCGATGGGACTTGTGGGTTTTACCGGACGGTTACGATAAGTCGGGAAAAGGGGTTAATCCTATTGTCATTATTTTATTTCTTATTATCTTTTTGTAGGAAAGTCGTACAGACTTGATGTTTTTAAAATGTCTAGAAAAATATATTTTTTAAATATGTTTTTCTCCATTTCGTACAGAAAGAAAAATTTTAAAATTATTTGTACCATTTTTTAAATTTGTATTAACGATTTGTATGAGGTTTTCGGATTTTTTTCGGATTCTAAAGCGTATATCTTTTGGTCTACTCGGTGTATTTGCATGAAACTTTAAAGAAAGATGGGTTTTTTTAGTTGTCCAACTAATATCATTTAGCTGATAATTTTAAAAATTCTTCTTTTGTTTTTTTTTGCTTTTTTTCAAATTTTTCTTCATATATCTATGACCGCCTGACCGGGTTGGTCATAGGATTTATATGGGAGTTTTCTTTTTTTTCGGTAGTTTTCTTGGACAACCTTCAGCCGAGATACCTCAGGAAGAACCAAACATAAAGGAAATTGCTATTTATGTCAAAAAAAACCTGCTTGTTCTTCACGTTCCGAATTTAACACACATTTCTCCAAATGTAAATAATTTGAAATATTAGCACTTAGTGTTAGTAATATGATAACATTAGAGGTTTATAATAGCTTACGTGGAAAGCTCTTAATTATAAAAAAAATAATTATAAAAACTTAATTATAAATTAAGCTGCGAAAATAATATACAAAGATAAAATATGATTGAAGATGATTAATTGGCTACAATTAACCCCGAAAAACTAGATATATATGCTTTATACATGATTTAGAATCCGAAAATTGAAAAATCCCATGCAAATACTATGGTCTACCCGAGTAGGCGGTCGTAGATATACGGAGAAAATTTTGTAAAAAATGCAAAAAAAAACAAAACCAGAATTATTAACATTCTCAGCTAAATGGTATTAGTTGCACAACTAAAAAACCCATCTTTCTTGAAAGTTTCATGCAAATACAACGAGTAGACCAAAAGATATACGCTTTAGAATCCGAAAAAAATGAAAACTTCCATAAAAAATGTATGGCCTACCCGGGTAGGCAATCGTAGAACAACGTGTTTTTTTTTTGGTCGTAGACACTACGGTTAACGAGGGGGATCCTTTTATGTGTGGAACTTTAAACTTTAAAAAAAAAAATTTTTTTTTTCTATCTTTAAAAATATTTCTGTGGCCTGTGTGCCTGTCTGCTAATTGAGTTGAGATTAATGTTTATCCATTTTTATTTTTTGGTAAAGCTGCAAATCGATGATTCGTACATAATTTTTGTGTGATAAAAAAATTTGCTTTTTATTGAACAGAATCAAATTGGTTCCAAAATGACCAAACGTATCAAAATGTAGCTTACAGTTGACCATAAACTCAGGCCTACCGAATCCGTATCGATGTGTCTGATTGGGAAATAATTCGCTTCCATAAATGACTCCTTAGGGATCAGCACGATTCCGTTCTTGTGCGCCCTCCAAGGTTTGCCCTGTGGGCAAACCATTACATTAATGGAACGGTACCACGGTTTACCGTCCCAACACCGACCGGTACACACACACACGCGTTCACTTACCCCCGGCAAAGGTTGACAATAAATCGGACGGACGCTTACCATCGTAAATCACCTGCCACCGACGCTATCCGATTTTATGCGTCACTGACCAATAACTCAATCGGATCGGAAGTAATATATTTTAAAATTATCATCCTTTTGCAACGATGCAAGTTTACGATTCTGTTGGACGAGTTCCGTTGGATACTTAATCGACATGTGGATTCGTTTTATATCTTTTCCCCCCCAAAAAAAAAATACAGGTGTCGGATACGCTATCTGTCTGATCGATATCTACATGGGCATGTACTACAACACCATCATCGGGTGGGCCGTTTACTATTTGTTCGCTTCGTTCAGCTACGAGCTGCCCTGGACCAAATGTGGCAATCCGTGGAACACGGAAAACTGCTCACCGGTCACTGGACGGGTTAATGCAACGCTCACCTCCACCACGGCTTCCGTACCAACCGTGACGACTACGCTCATGTCATCGATGACCACGAATGTAGCGTCAGCCGGTGTGACACTGGTTGCATCTGCACTCGGTAACTCAACGATGGCCACCACACACCCGCACTACTACCAGTATGATCAACATCTGCTGTCCAGCACACTGCCAACGATGCTGTCCAATCTGACCACCAGTACCATGTCGACCGTTGCAAGCATTGTCAGCGAAGGGCCCGCACTGTCCAGTCCGGCGAGGGAATTTTTTGAGTAAGTAGTAACTACTGGACTAAATCGGACAAAAATGCCATAAAGGTTTCTGTACAAATCATAAATCCTTTTGGTTAGAAAATAAAGTCTTTCCGTCTGTCTCGCTTGTGTGCTATCACAGCGAGCAGGAGAATCCGATAATGGCCGATAGTAAAAGTGCAGTCTCTTTATCATCTTTCGATACCGTTTTTTTTTGTTCGTCTCTGCAGACGACAGGTGCTGGAGCAGTACAAATCGAACGGACTGGACTTTATGGGACCGGTGAAACCTTCGCTCGCGCTGTGTGTATTCGGTGTGTTCGTGCTGGTATACTTCTCGCTCTGGAAAGGAGTTCGTAGTGCCGGTAAGGTGGTATGGGTGACGGCCCTTGCCCCGTACGTCGTACTGCTGATTCTACTAGCCCGTGGTGTCACACTACCTGGTGCTGCCGAAGGTATTCGCTACTATCTAACGCCCCAGTGGGATAAGCTCAATAATTCGCGCGTAAGTACAAAAAAAACTCTATGGGAGTTGTTGGGAAACTTCTTCTTTTCAAACCCTCCTACCCTCGTATTCGCAGGTATGGATCGATGCTGCCTCACAAATCTTCTTCTCCCTTGGGCCCGGTTTCGGAACACTGTTGGCCCTGTCCAGCTACAACAAGTTCAACAACAACTGCTATCGAGACGCACTGCTGACGAGCAGCATCAACTGTCTTACCAGCTTTCTGGCTGGGTTTGTCATATTTTCCGTACTCGGCTATATGGCACAGGTGCAGAACAAATCGATCGAGGAAGTTGGTCTCGAGGGACCGGGATTGGTGTTTATCGTCTATCCGGAAGCGATCGCCATGATGAAAGGATCGGTATTTTGGTCGATCATCTTCTTCCTGATGCTGATCACACTCGGCCTAGACTCAACGTTCGGTGGACTGGAGGCGATGATAACAGCACTGTGCGATGAGTATCCGCGTACGATCGGTCGCCGCCGGGAGCTGTTTGTGTTGATCTTGCTTGGATTGATCTACATCTGTGCGCTTCCCACTATGACATATGTGAGTATATCTTATTAAAAACTTTTTTGCAGAATTTTTCAGATTTATTTATTTATTATTTATTTATAATTCATGATGACGGCTTCGGCCGTATTGTCAGCCTCTGGAGCTGAAGCAGTACAATTATCACAAGGCATTTTTCAGATTTCATATCAAGAATATTAGACAGGATTTATAAGCTTTGTAATAAAGTGTAACAGGAATTGAGTCCTTTTATTTCGGGCAATTCCTCTTAGATGCAAGAAATGATAAACATTTTTTCTAGCGGATGTTTGCCTTTTCTTCTTTTTTTAAGGAACAAAAATATAATTTATTTTACCATAATATTTTTTACATGGTTTAGTTCCTTTTGAACATATATACAAGTTGCCTTCTCGTATGAGTTTACTCTGTAGTTTTTTACTGAATTTTGGGAAATGATAGAAAATACATCAGAAGGGTGAAGTTTTATTGAACCAGATATTACATCTGTAATATCTAACCTATCTTATCTCGTTTAAAACAATGTATTATTTATAATATATACAGAAATCACTCTAAGACCTAGTCGGCGATGAGGTCAGATTAATCTAAAATTGGATGGAAGACTTTTAGACTTAAAGTTCTCCAAATTAGTCTGAATCAGGAGGGCGCAGTGGATGTCTAACATCATGGGGGCTTGTTGGACTCGTCTTGGAAGGATATTAAATTGTGTCCAAGGTTTGTTTTTCTAATTGATCCTGTCGGAAAGTCTTCCTAAGTTCATTCCAAAATTCTTCCCCTGTCAGTTGCAGCTTTATATTTCTTGTTTTATGTTTTGTAAATAAAACTTAAGCGTTATGTAAAATGGGTTTTAATTCCTCAAGAAACTTCATAAACAACATCATAGTCGGTCTTAGAAAAGATGTCCAAAATTAATACCAAAAAATATCGGTTTCAGCTACTTCTATCATTTAAGTCTCCCCTCCTTGAAGATACAGATCTTTGATTAGGCTAATCTATTGTTATACAAAAACTAAAATATATTTTTCTCAACGCTATCCAAATCACTTAACGTTCAATTAATTCCCATTTACAAATGTCCTTGGAATAGGCGGTCCTAATAAACATAATAAAGCACAGAAGAAAGTAAAAACTCCATTTGCAGTCGCCTTTCGAAGTAGAAAAATCAACAAGCTGGCAATCAAAATGGGCCTCTGTGGGGTGTACATCAAAAGTTGATTGCCGACAGTTGGGTTAGAAACAACAAGTATTGAAGAATGGCAACGAAACCATTTCTTCGAAAGACTGAGAAGATAAAAGTGATAGACAGTATAAAGAACGGAGGACTTTTCACTCGGAGTTCAATTGCGCTCGAAGCTTCTTCAAGTTGCAATAGGAAAAAGCCTTTCAAATGGGTTTGGGGCATTGATGGAAGGATCTGTTCGATTTGTTCCACGGCCGGTTGTTGGACAGATAATGACCGAACGGTGGAAGAAAGAACCGAAAGACAAATAAATGTCTATTTAATGGCCTGGTTGTGTCCATTCTAACAGTTTGCCTGGCCCAGATTTCTGTTAAAGGAAGTGCCAGGCTATGGACCTTGGCAAAACACTCACATCGGTATGGGGCCGGCATTCTCACAACATTTGAATTGATAAGTAAACGTGCACACACTGCCACAGAAAGACCATTTGCACAACAGCAGACCAAGTGGCCGGCAAGTGATAAATAATGTTCCGGAGTTAATTCAATCACTTACGATACGTGCCGATGTGTATCGTGGTGGGTCGGAGGAAGTATCCACCGGGAGGAGTTGGTCATGTTTTTATGCATGAGCCAATGGGGAAACCGTTTAAACGGGTTCCTGTTGAGCCTCGGTGCGGTGGTGTTGAATGGATACGATTTATCTCGGAACAGTTTCTTCTCGCGCCTTTCGTACCGCTTCATTGATAGGTGTGTCCTGGATGCAACCGTCAAAGCGTTACGGCAGGATAACCTTTTCCATGTCATTGCACTAGATATGTATCTTTCTACTATGGACCGTTCACGTTTAGCTACATTTAATCGACTACAATCCACTAAATGTGTGAGCATGGCAAGCGTTTAGACGAGTTTCTAACACACAATTTATGAGCTTTTTGAACGATTCTAATCATTGTAGAGCAATCATTTTGTTTCTAACTTGGTCAATCGATTGTTATTTTACTAAAGATTTCAATTAATTTTCCTTCATCACTTTTTCCAGGGTGGCGTGTACTTGGTAAACTTCCTGAACGTGTACGGCCCCGGTCTGGCGATACTGTTCGTAGTGTTTGTGGAAGCGGCCGGTGTCTTTTGGTTCTACGGAGTGGAGAACTTTTCGGCCGACATCGAACAAATGTTGGGCAAGAAACCGTCACTGTTTTGGCGCATCTGCTGGAAGTACATCAGTCCGACATTTTTGTTCGTACGTATTCGCTGTATGGAAGGTATTTTTCTTATGCTTTATTGTAATTTAAAAATTTTCTCTTTCCATTCCAGTGCATACTGATATTTTCACTGCTCGGGTATGAGGAAATGCTTGGCGAGGAGTATGAATATCCTGAGTGGAGTGTAGCCGCCGGTTGGGCATTGACACTATCATCGGTGCTGTGCATTCCAACGTATGTGATTTATAAATTTTTGAAAAGTCCCGGCAACTGTGAAGATGTAAGTATTTAAGTGACAATCTATTGAAAAAATTACAATTTTTATATTATAAATTCATGAAAACAAAAAAAAATCCTCAATGTAGTCGTATAATTATTCAAGTCTAAAAGTACGTATTCTTCCAAGATGCAATGTACTAAGTACTACGCCTGAAATTATTCAATGAATAGTTCAATAGTGTACCAAATGTGAGGAAACAGTAATTAAGAGTATTTATTCAATGTTCTCAAATTACATTTTTCTTCAAATTATCGTAAAAATAAAAAAAAAACATTAAACCCATTAATCCCCATTAATCCAATATCTGATTTCTCATCTGCTTGCAGCGCTTGAGACGCACGTTTAAACCGGAACCATTGATACCGACGGCTATCCCTGGGCAGCTGTATACGGGCACCGCCGTCTGACATGATTGCGCGGAAGAAAACTGTATGCGGCGCGGTATCTTTGTGCGCCTCGATTCACCAACGAACTCCTGCTGTTCCCCAAACGTCACCATTACCGTCGCTAATCATGATCGTCGTTGTCGTAGTAGTAGAAGTAGTAGCGCTCACCGTTGTAATCGCGAACGTAGTCGAGGCTGTAGAAGAAGCATCAGCAACTGTAGTAGTAACAGCAGTTGCACTAGCAGCAACAGCAGCAGCAATCAAGCTGATAGCAATAGATGTACTCTTGGTAGGAAAGGACGATGCGCCTGTGTCCCCGATGCCATTGGTCAATATGATAGTTTTCGTGTACGTGGAGATGAATCCGGTTCCATCTGTGGTGCGATCCCGGTTGCATCGGCCGCCGTGCTGTTGCTGGAGGATACACGCACAACCCCTACCGGATGCTATCCGTTCGGGTTGAAACTATCCCAGGCCATACCGTGCTATACCGCTACGAACACGTTTCGGGGAAAGTTGACATTTCCGTTGGCCACCGAATGGTTAGTGTAGATCTAGTTCGGTGCAGTGAGCAATCACATCAAATCATGAAGTCCAGCCAAGAAGATAACAGCCATCCGTAGTTACAGCCATCTTCGGATGTATAGTGCTGCATACTTACTTGCGCTAACAAACATAGTTTGACTCCGGTAAAAGATCTACTCTCATCCATTCGGCAGGAAGATAGGGAGATGGAAAAAAATTTGCTTATGTGTGGTAAACAAAACTATTGAGCTTGTTCTAAGATTTATTTTTACTCACAATTTCATCGACGTTACGTTGTTCCTTTCCATAACTTGTTGTAAAACCAAAACAAACTGAGTGGAGCGTTAATGTGAAAGCATAGCATAGCGACAAGATGATCGTTAAGTAATGCAGTGAATTGTTTGAAATAGTAGAATCCTAATGGCAGGTAGTACACCTCTTAAATACTTAAACCTTACAAAAAAGAATCATGTACGGGCTACCGGACATAATGCAAGTTGTTAGATGCTTTTATAAAGTTTTACATATTTCTAGCGATCGATGCATTTAATAGACTAATTGGAAGAAAGTATTTAAATGGATATTTATATCTCCATATACTAGAATTTATATACAGTGTTAGCTATTATACCATGTGCAGAGTAACAACAATACAAAACTGCTGAATGTTGCATAGTAGAACTATTTTTATGGAATCTAATCGTAGACTAATAGGTATGTTAGGTATGTATTATCTGATGGATGTCGAAACCATCACGAGCAACGACCACAAATCCTGTACCAACCTGTACAACGCATCCTCAAGCAAACGGATCTTGAGGTATTACTATCATCGATGACGATCATCGAATATGTTCGACCATACACCACCATACGTTGAAAAATTGTTTTTCACACACCTATGTTTTGCCTTTATTTTACGCCTGTGAATGTAGTGTTTTCTATTCGCTAAATCCAAGTTGGAGCATATTTATGGCCAAACCAAAAAAAACACTGTTACTGGTAGGACAATAGAAATCGGGCAGCAACACAGCCATTTGCTGCTCGGTTTATGTGAAGATGCGGCTCTGCGGGAGGTGGATTCTATTTCTCGAATGGCGTGTACAGTGTTACTGGCGAGTAGGATATTTTGTTCAAGGGTTTGTTAGCGATTTGTTGACCAGTGTAAAATAATAGAAAGGCGCTAATGCAAATCTCGCATTTCGAACAGAACATTGAAACACGGACAATAAAGTTCTTTGAGGTTTTATTTGCTTTCATAAGTTAAACGAATGGCTTTTTCTGCTCTTTATTGGAGGTAAATAATAACATCCGAACAAGCGTGGGAAGATCTTCATGAGGGATAGAAATATGAAGATTCAACTACAAACAAATTGTGGGCGGCGCTACGAGGACTTGAAACACGTGTGGGCGGGGCTACGAGGGCTTCGAACATGTCAGAACGGGACTGCGAGAGCTTAAATCACTTGTGGGCGAGATTACGAGGGATTAAAACTTGTGTGGGCGTTGCTAAACACTTGTGGGCGGGGCTATGGGTGTTTTAAACACGCGTGGATGGGACTAAAACGTGTGTAAGCGGAGCTACGAGAGCTTAAAACATTTATGGGTGGAGTTACGAGAGCTTCATACTCTAGTGGGTGGGGCTAAAACACGTGTGGGTGAGGCTACAAGGACATAAACACATGTGGGCGGGACTACGGGGCTTGTGGGCGGAGCTAAAAAACTTCTGGGCGGGGCTACATCACTTGTGGGTGGAGCTACAATACTTGTGGGCGGAGCTAAGGGAACTTCCACTCGTGTTTTAAGCACCCGTAGTGCCTTCCACACGTATTGGAAGCCTTTTAAGCCTCGCCCACAAGTGTTTTAACCCCACCCACACGTATTTAAGCTCTCGTAGCCCCGCCCACACGTAGTTTAAACTCTCGTAGCCCTGCCCACAAGTGTTTTAGACCCATCCACACGTGTTTTAAACATCCATAGCCACGCCCAAAAGTGTTTAGCAACGCCCAGACGAGTTTTAAGCCCTCGTTGCTTCGGTATCAAGTGTTTAGCCCCGCCCACACGTGTTCTAAGCCCTCGTAAATCCACCCCCACGTGTTCTAACCCCCACCGCCACGTGTTTTAATCGCTCGTAACCCCTCCGACACGTGTGGAAACACAGGTTAATTTCCAGGTACGACCACGCCATATGATTTAATAAAAACTATAAATAAAACCTAAAAGGAAAGTCGAACAGGCCGAGAGTAGTGAGAAATAGTTAATTAGGAGAAGGGAATAGGAGGGAGGAAGGATTATCGTGTGAATTGAGCAACGGTCGTTGGAGTTTTCGGTGCCTAATTTTGCTAACTGGGTCTGTTCGTTCGTTGTGTTGTTGGATCATCGATTTGAAGCAATCTTGGTTACTCGTTCAGTTTCGAACGTACCTAAGCTATAAGAACCTTGCACGTGTGACAGATGAATTTGGCGCAAAATAATATGTTTAGCATCTTTTTGCATCGTTTGGTGGAATCGAGCCAGCAGTTCAATTCAAAGGTGGTGTCCCGTAGCATATGAAACATTTCGCAATGGAATCGGAATTTAGCTGTACGGCTTGGACTCCGGAGTATTTCATTGCTCACGAATCAGCATGTGTGAAGCAACTATCGGTCGATACCGTGTGGTTCTCCATTCCCCTACTCAACTGCACCGAGCTTGCTCACCTCCCGGACGGTTGTTTGGTACGATTTCGCGGCATGCTGCAGGACATGCAGGACCCGGAGTGTTATCTCGAGCGATACACCGTCCGTTCCAAATCCGATGGTTCGGTAGTACGGCAACAGAACGGCAAATATCGGGACATTTTACTGTACAACAGTGCAACGGAAGTTGTGGATACGGGTTGTAACGGAGACAACACATTCGGTGAGCGCAGATCACTGTTTGTTATCACCATTCCCGGTCAGAATCGGTGGGCTGAAGAATGTGAAAAGGAACAAAAGGGAAATCTTCCTCGTAAACTTTCCGAAACACCGAATGATGGTAATGCGGAAGTTTCCCGGTCTACCGTTAAACGTACTCTTGATGATGAGCAAATGGAAGTCGATGGAATGAGCACAGCAGAGCAAGGTTCAACAGCAGAAACCACTCCTAAGACTTGTGCTAATGGAGTGAAAAAGAGGGCCACTAACGAAGCACCAGTTCCAGCAGCAGCAGCACCAAGCGGAGCTGTGCTATCTGCCGATTATCTGCTCAACTCACCAATTGCCGATCGACCCGGAAAAGCATGTCTGGTCAAGCTGTACAGCAACTGCGACGATTGGACGCTTAACACTGTGATTGAGGTGGTTGGTTTCCTTTCCGTAGATCCAGCCCTCGACGGTAGCGGAGATAGTACCGGGATGGATGAGTTCGCAGACGATGTATCGGAGCATCAGGCAACACATCCACCTCCTTCGCTAATACCACGGCTGCACGCCATTAGTGTACGGAAACTTTCCCACACGAATCCACTGTTGCTAGGGCAGAGTCAGTCCGCTGAATTGGAAAACGCTGAGGCCATAGCTAGCGAAACGACATTCAAAGATCTGCACAACCTTTTCACGCAGTGTCTGTTCGGGGACGGGATCGCTGCCGACTATCTGCTGTGCCATCTCGTGTCGTCGGTGTACATACGGGACGAGGTAGAATGCAGAGGACAATTCGCGCTAAATATCAGCAACATTCCGGCGGAAGTGTTACCCGGTTATACGCGTTCCTTGTACGAGCTGCTGGAGTTGCTACTGCCCGTCAGCCATTATCTGCCGATGACGCTCGAAACCATGAATACGGTGCAGTTCGTGCCTAAGTAAGAGATATCTTCCAATTGCTGCCATATTAATGCAGATATCTGTCTGCTTGGACCAATCTCCTTATTCCTTGCTTTTATTCTATTGCAGAAAAGACTACACAACGAATAAGCTCACGAGCGGTCTGTTGCAACTAGCTCCCCATACCCATCTGGTGCTGGATGAAACGCGTCTGCAGACGGGAAAGCTCGAATCGGGTGGTGTCGAAGCAGTTAAACACGTTGCACACCTCATCAAGAGCCAACGGTTGAAGTACAATTTTCAATTTTATCAGCTTGATTTCAATGCCGACGTGCCGGTGTTGATACTAAGTGAAGGAAAAAGTATGCTACCGGTAAGTTATGTGAATTGACAAACGAACAAATACTTGCCAATATTTCCACCTGTTTACACACCCCGTTTCATCTCACCTTTTAGAGCAATTGCTATCTGCCCATCGTTCCGGATCTGGATGCGATCAAACTGATCGATGAAACGATTAAAGCTGGCCGGCACTACATCACACCAAAGCTGGACGAGATGCGCCGATACCTAACCACTGCCCGTGTGCGTGAGTTCGATATGAAAACGCTCGATCCTACCATCGTGCAGGATGACTTCGTTCGAATGCGCACGGAAAACAGTGCGGTCACGATGGACGATCTGCATGCACTGTTCGTGCTGGCACGATTGCTTGGATTGAGCCGTGGCCGGAAGTCATTGGGGCGGGAGGATTGGGAACGGGCGAAGGTGTTGGAGAGCGAGCGACGCAATCGGATCGAGATGTTTAGCAAAACTAAAACCGAACCATAACCTTCTGCTGAAGCTTAATTTATGTTTGGTGATTTTCGCTTAATTTGGTGTTGTATTATGTTTTTTTTTGGTTATTTCTTTTAAACTTTGTGTACGTGTCCCGCGAAACACCGCTTGTCCAATTACATGTTCTTGATTGTAGTACAAGCTAAAATGAGAGATAAGTTTTTTTTTAATTTTGAAAGAAATTGCCAACAATACGATACGATGAAATGCAAAACTGTTGGTCATTTTGTTCTGTTTGCATTTCGCTGAGATGATGCCGTGCTTGGGTTTATGAACGTAAATATTTCATTAAATAATGATTCAAATTTATAACGCGCTTTGATCACATCAAATAAACCCCAGAAAATCAACGAACGCTTCTTCGTTACTTTACTCTGAAAGATCCGATATTTCGTCCTTAACCATCGACACGAACCATCAGATATATTCGCTTCCTTTACCAAATTTCCTTTTTTTATTATTTATCGTAGTACGAATAGAAGAAAATAACAATAAAAGATGAAATAACAAAAAAAAACATTATCTTTTATACAGAAACACACATTTCTGGTCTTTTTGGGATCCTTCTTTTGTCTGGTGAGGCAAAACAAGCGAGCATGATAGAGAGTGACCGACTTGCCTACCTCTGAAAGTTTAGCTGCAAACGTTACGGTAAAAGTTTCATTTTTCACACTTGCTTTTCATATTTCTTACAACAAAACTGTCCATTTCCTAGCTCGAAAGGAGTTTTATACCCAGATGTTGCATTTTTTCGTTGGCTACATGTAACATTCTGCTTGTAAATGAAATGATACATTCTTTAGATATTCCCTACCGTGAAATAAGTGTTACAGACATTGCTTTTGTTGTTGGAAATTTGCTGGAAACAAGGCGATTGTAAACATGAAAAAATAAAATAAAAAAGCGGAACAGGACGACATTTGCGTTTGAATTTATCCACTTGAGAAAGCGATCCTCCAACTATTGCAGAGCAAGAGAGTTCTGTGAAACATGCAACATCTTTATGCTAAGGCTTTTGATCACTACGAACGATTAATTAATCGGTTTGAGTATAAAATGCACATTGTGGGCACTCCATTTGCTTTCTTCCGTACTTCTGTAAGGATCTAGATGTTATCAGTGTAGTTTTATCTTTCAAGGGTCCTAATATATACAAACAAAACAAAACAAAAAACATGGGAAACCAAATTACACCTTAACACTAGCTCCTAGCAGTCGAGAAAGTTAGCGGCCATCAGTAGCTCCAATGCAATCTCCGGAGCGATTGGAAACTCCGGTATTTCCGTCGAGCTATTTGTGTATCGTACCTTGTAGGTAAAGTACATGCAGACTTTCTCGAGGACGTGTGAGCTAAAAAGATAGAACGAAAGGTCATTATTCGGTATCATTCACAATTGTTTCATCATTCGCGCTAACTGTCATAGTCTTTTACTACACTATTACATTTTTAAAATATTGATTGGAATGATGTGGGACATCAATAACAGCATCTTCCCATCATACGATCGATCGTGATCGCCGGGCAACGTCCAACTATTCAATCTTTGCATTGGCGCCACCATACGTAAAGTTCAAAGGTTATAGCTGAGGTAGCTATACCGATTCCAAACACTTTATCAGTTACAATGAGGGAGATTTCACGGAGGTTTAGAACGGAAACCTAAGTGCGCGTGCCATAATGAATGAGCAAAGGGAACCGTTTCAAGGGATGAGGCTTTTAATTACATAATTTTAGTGACAACTTACGGTATTTCTCTAAAGTTTACTTCATTCGCTTCATTCTCCGCAAACTGGCCCGGACCGGAGAGCATGGCCTTGATCGTGCCGGACGTTAGTGCGTGTTCTCGCTTCACAATAAACTCGTGTCCATCGGACGAGATGAGCTTCACGTACATTGCATCCGGTCCTTCACATCCACCATAAATTCTTTCTGTTCCGGTGCGTTCCTCCATGTCGTTCTGGATCTGTTTCGCTGCGGTAGAGGATGCAGGAAACTAGGCAATAGGGAGAAATACAATTAGAACATCAACAAAACGATTACTGTACTAGATGCTAATTATTAAGTAGATAAGTATGAGCACAGTATTAACCAGTCATAAGTGAGTAGAAAATACACTATAGACAAAATGATATGGGCGCCGGATGATGACTATACACTTTCTTCGTGCACTAGTGCTTCCGACGTACAGCTACTTTCGTTTGAACAAACCTGCACAATAGAACACAATGAAAAGACGGTAGTACCTAAAACGCAATCAGCACAGCCGCACAGCTTTCTAGGGAGTTTATTAATTAATATGTTTTATTTGCACACACAAGTAAATGCACGCACAGAAAAAGCGAACCGGAATCAACAATGGATCTTCGGGAAGATTTTGGAGAGGAAGAGTGGTGGCAATATGTTGTTTTTATTTGACGTAAATTAAAATGACAGTTTATGAAGTTCGAACGCACAGTGGATGGTTATGCCACTTGTAATTATTTTTTTTAATTTTACAATAATTATCGGAATACAGAATGCCATCGCCATCAGAATCCAGAATCCAGATGAGAATGTTTTTAGAAAATGGTGTATAAAATTAATGAAAAAACTAGTAAAAAAACTCTTCAAGGGTGTTCTGCAGACACATCTATCTTGTTTTATCTTGACTATTGTGAAACGTCATTGTGATAGAACTGTCGTGCAGTGTGAAACCAAAAACAAAAGCAATTGTATCACTTCAATGTTTTTCTCTCCTCCGTTTACAACGAGGAAAATAGATATTTCTGCCTGTTAGTTAGCATCCAAATGGCAAAGAGTGGCAATACAGAACCGAATATAAGTAAATACTTTGCTAACGATCCGCCGAGCTGCTTTGATAGCTTGACTGCCGACGAAGGTATGTGCATGGAGTGCAAAGGCTTTGTGGGCGGCGCTGAAGTGTTTTCTCTTCCTTTTACAGATGGTCGCTCCCAAGGAGCTGTATCGGAAGCATATTTATCTTACGATTACTTAGCAAACAGTTCGATGGAGCAACAAGCGCAAATAAACATTCCCGATAGTGTACGCGACATGTGGGAACCACCGAAGATGGTCCCGGGCATTCCACCAACAAATCTCACCATGCCGGGTGTGAGTGTTGCCACCGATTTGACTGATCCAGTCCAGGACGCCGTAGGGTTGTTGGTGGATGCCAGCGAAGCACAACAGCGCAAGCTACTGCTGCCGGACAACGTTACCCAAGATGAACGAGGATTGCGAGAGCTGATCGAGAATGGATGCTTCCGATCGGCTGTTAATTTGACAGCGCGTTTGCTGACGATAAAACAGCAAGGTTTTGGCCATGCTGGCCATCCGGTGAAGCATAGCCCGAATTCGCTGCAGCTATGGTTTACGCGTTTAGCACTGCTCGTAAAATTGGGCCAGTATGAAATAGCCCGCGTTGAAGCGGAACCATTCGGTGCGCTAAGCAATCCGGATGTCTTTTTCGAGTTTTATCATCCGGACATGCACGCCGATCGGAAGGGTTCCATGGCACCTTTCTCTTTCCGGTTGCTGCTTGCCGAGTTGCCCGTTTATCTTGGTGTGCCACGTGTCGCGCTGAATCGTTTAACGGATCTACTGGCGGTCGTAAATCAGATACGATCGTATTTCGAACGTACTGTTGGAACCGTATCACACGCAAAGGCAGCGCACGAGTTCTGGACGACGCGGGAAACGCGCATTTTACATTCCATCGTCAATTGTGCCCTTGCGGTAAAAGATTTCGGTCTGGTAGAACAATTAATGGATCGCCTGGTTGGTGCAGCATCGACTCCACAAAAACGAATTCTACTCTCCGCGTGGGGACGGATACGGCTACAGTGCGGTGATATATTAGGCGCAGAGAAGAAATTCTCCGAAGCACGTCGTCTTAAAGAGAAGTATGCGAAAGCATTTGGGTATATAGAAACATTACTCTACAACATTTTCATTCTTATCGTAGTAACAGCTCCGAAGCTCCTGATCTTATCGACCGAGGGTTACTAGCCGTCGCCCAAAACGATTTCCAGAGCGCATTTGAACTGTTCCAGAAAGCATCTGAAGCGGCACCAACCAACACAATGCTGTATAACAACATGGGCGTATGTTTATTGTATTCCGGGAAGCTTAAGGAGGCAATCAAGCTATACGAGGGGGCAATCCAGCGTAACACCAAGTCCTGTCTGAACGAATCATTGCTCGTGAACTTGTCGACATTGTACGAGCTAGAATCGAATCATGCGAAAGAGAAGAAAATCAATCTGCTAAAGCTGGTTAATCGACACCGGGCCGATCTAACGGTGGGGCTGGATGTCTGTCTCAAACTACAGACTACAGTGTAATAGACGGGCTAGAAGCAAAAGCTACTTCCGCTGGGCGAAGTAAATCAAAAAGACATTTCTTTATGTTAGCAGGCAGCATAGATAAATTAGTATAGATTTTCGGTAAATTTATTTTTTTTTGCCTAAAATGGTTGAGATGTTAGATGCTGAAGCATGGATAATAAAGAAGGAACGTAACTAAGAAATATTACTCTTTGGTACTATAAAAGCATCAATTATCTGAATTGAAAATATGTTCTTGAGACAACATTTGAATGAAAGAATAGGTAAAAATGAGATTAAATTGTTGTTGGATTATCCACTCATTCGATGTAGTAATATGGTATAGAAATGACGAATAAAGTAATTAATGTTTGCAGAGAGATGTTATTCGTGTAATTGTTTGTCTCACCAAATTACCAGTTTTATGCTGCGCATAAAATGATTTCCAACGGTTTTAATTATGACCAAAAGATCAACCACAGTGTAGATGTTTTCGGTCATGGTGCTGTAAAAGCATGCAGATAAGCATAAATTGATTAAAAACACTTTTTTAAATATGATATGTACTTTCATTATATAATCTTTTTGAATTAAGTTTTTTTTATTTTAATCCCGTGATTTGAATACAAAATATGCAATGTATTGTTCCTGACCGGTGGATTAACCACATTGTAACTTCATTTAAATTATGTGCATGTTCGAAAATCAGGAAATTTGAAATTTGAGGTAAAATCTGGTTAATGTATGAAAGAAGTAAATTGGAAAAAGATTCTCCTACTAAAATATTACCAAAGAAAGGAATATTGCTTATTCTGGCACGTTAATCTGTAGAAAGAGTGTGTTACAAACGGTCACGCATGTTCGAAATTCCAACCGTATCCCCCTCCCTTGCACTTTGACGTAATGCGTCATCGGAGAAAAAGAAGCGAAAGAAGTTTAGCTGGAATCAAACACGCCAAACAATAGTTTATTTCATCTCAACAATCCTTGGAATCACGATGGCGGCCGCGGACGTTGCAGTGATGAAGGTAAAATAGTGCGTGTAATTTATAGTTTCTGTACCATTTTTAGTGACCATCATGCGTTGGGTTTACTATACGTTGTGTGGAAAGTGTTTCTATAACGAAGAATACAAGTGCATTGCAGGGCGTCGTGTAGGGTGCGTCCGCCTTGTTTTTTGGTGCACTGATTTATCTGTTTTAACATAATCATAACACTCAGTGGACCGGAAGTGTAGAGGTGCTCCCTGTTCGTGAGAATTTGTGAACCTACGTGTGTTGATGGAAAGTGATGAAGTAAGCACATTCTAAGCACTGTGATTCATCAGAATCGGAAAAGTAGGAAAAAAATTCCCTACGCCGGAAGGGAACGATAAACACTACCGATTATACGGTGAATGTATGTGACTGTGTGCGCGAATTGTGTGTGCGAAGCAAAGAATACATATCTGGAGTGAAGAAAGGACAATATTTTGCAGCAAAGTGTCCCGAATGTATTGAAAAGCTTTCTGGAATGTTAAATATCGATAATTTTAGTATGCCGACTATACTGTTTGAACTGTCGTCTAGAATAAGGGGAATCAAAATCCTTCATTTCTTTAGATTAAAAAAAAACAAAAACATTGCAAAACGCAAGATGCACCCAACCGGAAATGTATGTCTCATGACTAACACGCACGCATACACACATAGGCATGCATTGTGCAAACAGAGCAGAACGCATCGGGGCGCAGCCAAGAATGCAGTTGACGCGATGTGAAACAAATGCTTTGTTTATGCGACGCCGGCATTTGAGAGCTCGAGATCTAGATGGAGAAGGCCGTCTGGCTTTTACAAAAAAAAAAACGGTTTTCTCTCCCCATACCGTCACTAAGCGGGATGTAATTAGTAACGTTTTCTTTTTCCAGCAGAAACTTAACAAACAAAAATATACGTATTTCCCGTTGTTTGTTTTGCAGCTGGAGGAATAGAAGCGCTTATAGCAGGGGATCAGGAAAATGCGTCGGAAAATAGTGTAGCGATGCAGGAAAAAGTCGGTATCGGGCCGCATAATAGCTGTTACCGCATATACACCAACCGCAACCGATTGGCGTTGGATCGTATAAATTCGGCACACACTTTCTAATTCCGAGTGTAGTGGCCTACACGTTACGAATGGCGGTCAGTTTGCCGCGCCAAACGCGGGGAGAGCACGTTCGTTGAGGAGAAGACAAATAAACAGTATATTGGCTGTGCTCTGGTGTGGCCATTGCTGCTGCTGCCGATACGCTATTAATCTTGCGTATGATCGCTGACAGGGTTGTTGAGGAAACGCATAAACAGAAAAAAAAGTTTGTTGAATGAGAAGAAGAAAAGGGCAAAGATGTTTCGCTTCTCGTTTTCTTTCTGTGGAAACATTATTTGTACATTTTATAGCATGAAAACGAAAATGAAATTGTCTGTTGGGATTGTCCAATTTTGTTTTCAAAAAGTTTGATAAGAATTGTTGGTAATTTTTTTTTCTTTTTGTAGGAAGAAGTTTGGAATACGAAGGATTCTTTCATAAATATGTCTGGAATCAGTTTGATTCGATTCTTCTGTGTTGTTCCGCCTAATGGCTATCTGAACTCAGGGATGAGTCATGTTAAGTGGTGAATTACTATTTGACCGACACAACATTCTAATTTTCAATATGAGTACATCTAGCAATATATGAATTGACCTTCCCTAATTCATTGGTTTTATCTAGCGGTTTATGCAACACTTGGCCCTTTGTTGTTTCTATCCTATTGGACAGGTACAAAATTCGAAAACCACATTATTTTATTTGTAACATCCCCTACGAAAAAGCGAATCAGTTTTACATGGTGTCAACTGGCATTCACTTTAAGAATATCCAACAACACTGAAAGAACACTGTGTAGGGCAACATCTTGTGAAGATGAAGATCATGAACAAAATGATCTTTTCGTTTCCCCTGGAAGTTATACTGATCGATAAAACAGTACCCGGACAAGATAGACGAATGTGTCGGACGAGACCAGTCAGCAATAGGCAATTTCCCAGAAGGAAGGAGGAAAAGGTTGAAGTGAAAAATTCCCTTCCATTTGGTAATGGATAATGTTTTACCCGAAGATCGCTAATCCTAATGGAACTCAAATGAGTGGTAGCGAACATTTTTGGTGAAAACTTTAAACGGAGGATTTAATCCAATAATTTCGAGGCCGAACGATCCATTATTTTCAAACGGGAGTCGTCGAGCCAATTGATCGCCTTCTTCTTTTGTGGCGATAAAATTGCCAGAGGTCTTTGTCTGTCATTTCTGGTCTTGCTTGACTTAAATTCAGAGTTATATAGCTAGTCCTGAATACGGCGGTGTGGTCCAGATGAGATTTGATACACTATTCTGTATACGATCAACACCATCTCGTGTTGATCATCTACCGCCAATTGATGTGCTGAACCAATTGCTAACATTTATGTATTAGGTAGCTTTGGTCTATCGGAGTAAAATCGGCCAATAGAGGGCATGTAAGATATTATATAGAAGGGTTATTAAACATAGGAATCATTCGAAATTAGTTACATTTAATTATCTTCATTCATTTTTTAATGCTTGCGTTTCATCGTAAACATTTTGTCATGATTTGCAGCTCCAAATTACTTGCCAAAACACTTAAATGCATTGTAGCATGCGACGGGTAGTAATTCCTTCCAAAAGCAAGTATTTAATATTCTACAAATGCACTTTCCCCTTTTACCGTAAGAGAGTATCATTAGATCAATGTTAAGTGTAATGAGCACAATGGTACACTAAGCCATTTATAGTTTTAGATTTTGCTTTCTCCTGACATATTCCAGTTGCAAGCAGTGTCTGGCATTGTTCATAAGAAATGGAAAATTGTTCCTTTTTGTACTGCGTAGATAGCTTAGGAAGAACGAAATGTCACGTGCCGAGAATGGAGTACGACAATGGATGGATAAGGTTGGTCCACTTTCTCCGGTACTTGGCGAAGAGGGAGAAAGTTTCCTTCAGAAGCAAATAGACATCGACAGGCTAAAACGATAGTGTTTCCTTTTTTGGTTTTGTAGTCCATTGCGTTCTTTTTATGCTAGTACTATGATATATATAGTTTCAACCCATCCCCTGAAACTACCGTGCATATTAATGAGGCCTTGAAATACGTTTCGCTTCGTAAGTTTGTTGCAGGCAATCACCTCGATTGTTCAATAAATGTATCAACCGACAGTTGTAAATAGTTTGAACAACGCTTTTCGGTAGATCTTTCTGAATTGCTCCACATTTTAATCGGTTGAACTGCTTTGGTGCAGCTAACTGGCCGGCAAAATGCATTTGTGCGTGTTTGTGTGCGCACACACCATGGTTCGGTTATATGTTGGTACCGTTTCCTTATTGTTTATCAATCCACCAACAATTTGTCTTGTGCTGGTGGTGAAATATTGATGGTCCATCTACCGTTAAAAGTAAAGCACATGTGGGCGATACATTCACACTAGGTGGCTTTCGGAGTAAACAACGAGAAAAAACCTTTGCCTTATGTCTGGCACGGAAATTAACAAATCATGTAGCTATACATTTCGTTTCGTTTGAATGAACTGGTCGCAGAGTGACCCGATTGTCTAGCCCCGGCACAAGTCGTTACCGATATGATGGTTTTGCAACCAGCAAACATTGATGAGATACATTAATTTTAATTTATTGTTTGTCCCTGCTCTATAAAATATTTTTTGGTAGTGAGATGGAAAAATAGGTGGCGAGATCAATGGAACATTGATATATGGTGCGCTGTATTCCTAATGTCCCAGGGATTTATTGGTCCACTCCAAATCTGTCGGAGCGTGTCATGTTTCAAACTTGATCGCTTTACGGATGAAATTGAAACAGACAACAAACTGCAGATAAAACAGATGATCAACGCATGGTTAATGTAATCTACGTAACACCGTTATTATGCATTCGAATGGTGTTGATTTTTCTGCCAACCTGTCTGTCGTCTGTTAAACGTATGTCGTTGTAGTTGCGGTGGTATAAATTGTCACTATCTTGATTTTATGATTTTTATAATTTTTGGACATGTTGATTGTTGTTTATACAAGGAGCATTACACAATTGAAAGAAGCGATAGGGGAATCCAAAAGAAAATGCGTAGCTTTGTAGTAATTTGTTTTATAGGTTTGGGTAGATGCATAAAACGTGCAAAAAACCCCGACATTAGTCGAATTTAATAACCTTAATTTTCCTTGAACTCTACGTTTTACTAGAAATCAGTGTTTGTTTCAGCTTTCTTTTTTTGTTTTATCAGTCGTTGGAGGTTTGCATAAAAAAGTGTTGGTCCGATACTTATACAGGTCACTGGGAGATCAGCGCGGACCAACAGATCACACAATCCTTAGCGTGATGCTTAAAGTTATGAAGAAATTTCCTTTACACTGATCGTTAAACACACAAGAATCTACATTGGGACCACGATGTGAAAGTCGCCGTCTTCCTGGTGGATGACTTAAAGTATTTATCTCCACTCCTGGGTGCGATATAGTGTCTAAAAGGTCCTGTTGTTTATCACGACGTTGCGCTTCATAGATATGAAAGTGTTCATCAGATCCTTCTCGGATCAGAAAAAGCAATTTTCTGAGTGATTGTATTTTTTGTAAAAACGAGGAGGTCACTTTTCTTTCGGGTTTCATCTTTGGTGAATTTTACGATCACGTTTGTTGTCTGAGTGGCCGGCTTTGGTTCGATGCAAATCTATTTAAAAATACATCAAATTAAATGTAACAAATGTCAAAACTTTCTGATGCGGTCTTCAATCATTTTTGTTTAATTTTTGCAGAATGATCTAACACGCTCGTTGAAACAATCGGGACATGTCGGATTCGACAGCTTACCCGATCAGTTGGTCAGCAAGAGCGTCCAAAATGGATTCGTGTTTAACATTATGTGCATCGGAGAGACGGGTCTCGGCAAGTCGACACTGATGGACTCGCTGTTCAACACGAATTTTGAATCGCAGCCAAGTCCTCACACGCTCCCGAGTGTTAAGCTAAAGGCACACACGTACGAGCTGCAAGAGAGCATGGTTCGGCTAAAGGTAAGAACCGGCAGTGTGTTTATGCTACTTTGGGCCTTTTTAGTTAATAACATTTCTCAATATCTTTCGTAGCTGACGATCTGCGATACGGTTGGTTACGGCGACCAGATCAATAAGGACGACTCGTTCAAGGCGGTAGTCGACTATATTGATCAGCAGTTCGAGGCATTCCTGCAGGAGGAGCTCAAGATTAAGCGCTCACTGTCGACGTACCACGACAGCCGTACGCACATCTGTCTGTATTTCATCTGTCCCACCGGACATGGGTTGAAGTCGCTCGATTTGGTATGCATGAAGATGCTCGATTCGAAGGTCAACATCATTCCGATCATCGCCAAGGCAGACACGATCTCAAAAACGGAGTTGGCCAAATTTAAGGCAAAGATTAACGATGAACTTCGTGTGAACGGTGTCCAGATCTATCAGTTCCCGACCGATGACGAATCGGTGGCGGAAGTGAACACCACGATGAACTCGCACATTCCATTTGCGGTCGTGGGCAGTACGGATTTTGTGCGAGTCGGCCAGAAGACGGTACGGGCACGCCAATATCCGTGGGGTACGGTACAGGTGGAGAACGAAGCGCACTGCGATTTTGTGAAGCTGCGTGAAATGTTGATCCGCACAAACATGGAGGATATGCGCGAGAAGACGCACACGCGCCATTATGAACTGTACCGGCAGAAGCGGCTGGAGGAGATGGGATTCACCGATGTGGACAGCGACAATAAGCCGGTATCGTTTCAGCAGACGTTCGAGGCGAAGCGCAGCAACCATCTGGCTGAGCTGCAGGCCAAGGAGGATGAGGTACGCCAGATGTTTGTAGTTCGCGTAAAGGAGAAGGAAGCTGAGTTGAAGGAGAGCGAAAAGGAGGTAAGAGCACGGTTTCTTTTACGGTTCCTTGAAGCAGATTGATTCAATGTTTGCATACTCCCCCTCCTACAGCTCCATGCCAAATTCGACAAGCTAAAGAAGGATCATGCCGAAGAGAAGCGCAAACTGGAGGAATCGCGCAAAAAGCTGGAGGAAGAGTTCGTCGAATTTAATCGGCGCAAATCACAGATGACGGCACACCATACGCTAACGCTGGGCAAGAGCAAAAAGAAATGAACTTCCTAACGAATGCATGGATGTGCGTTCCGGATAGATTCGTTACAAAATACGCAACGCATTGTTTCCAACTTTCTGCTCTCTTTCTCTCTTTCTCCTTCTATTGTCGAATTTTGTTTCGCTTTCAATGCAGAATTTGGCGAATTTATGTGGGATTAGTTTTAGAATGTGGCACATTTCTTCCCCTCGTTTGAAGTATCAATTTATTTCATAATTGTCTTGGCAGCAACACAAGGGTTCGGTGGCTTCGGTGTTGTTTAACAGAAAACTATCGTACGAAACAAACCAAACAAAAATGTAATGTGCAAAAGTTTATTATTACAACGATAGAAGCTGTACAAGGAACGTTTTAAAAAAATGTGTTGAAAAGAAGCATAGCCAAAATTATAAAAAAATGAAAAAAGAATATATATGTACACTTTTTGACAAGGCTTCTCTTTCTGTAGGTGCACGGGAAATAGATAGAGTATTACCTACCCAACCAAAAACAAAGAAAGATTTAGCTCGACCAAGTTTAATTGTAGAAAAATTTCACTACGAAACCGCAAAGGCCAGTCTCACGTAATGAATACGGATGCATTCGAATGGGGGCATAAATTAGCAATGTTTTCCATTTGCTTGCAGCCGTCCGGTGGGACTGAGTCCATTTGTGTGTCGCGATTATTAAATGTGAAAAGTGGAAAAAGTATTGAATTAACAAATTTTATCGAGACATTTTTTCCCCCATCTTATTTGCAACGTATATCGTTCCAGGGTATGAAAAATAAATTTTATATATAAACGATTTTATTTTAAGCCAGAATCGCACTAAATGCAAAATACGCAAACAGATCTAAAAAAAGAAACAAATTAAATAAACAAAAGAAAAAGAAATAGAGTAGAGTAGCGAGTTGGCAGCTGAAGTGGAAAGTATGCAGACACGACAAGATTTTATTTACTATTTCCATTTGGTTTTGCTTAGTAGCGCAGTAATACCAGCAATGTTTTAACGGACTGTCTTTGCTGCGTGTTACGCATGAATCATCCATATTTAATGTAACTCTATACCGCCTAAAATACAGTCTGTTTGATGATTTAAGTAAGATAAAAAGAACGACTAAAATCTCTTACGGTTGGAAGGAAAGAAATTCTTCTACTTATCTTTTACATAATTCTCATCACTAGAGACGGAAAAGCTGCAACAATGTGCTACAATGTTACCGTACCCATGCGCATTCTCTACGCGAGAAAACAGTGTACGTTTAAAAATAGTTCTGCAAACTTTTTACGGGTGGATTTGAGAGTTCCTTTCACTATCTACCACGAACAAATGTAAGCAATTAGTGTTTTATTTTCTTTAAAAAAATCATTCTTTTTTTTTTTTTTTTGTTGGGGCGGCCCGGTGGTGCATGTGAAAAACGGCGCCCGTCCACACGGCAGGGACCGGGTTCAAATCCCATCCGGACCGTCTCCCCGTAGCATGGACTGACTATCCTGCTACGTGGTAAAATAAGTCTTGATACGGCCAGGCCGTTCTAACCGAGCAAAAAAAAAAAAAAAAAAAAAAATCATTCTTTTTTTCATGGTTCTGGACATTTTCCTTTTAAATTTGAATGCTCACTAAAGTTGACCAAAATAATGTGCCCACATAAAACTACTAAAGCAGCAACTAGTAAACCTACCTACAATTTCAATTGTTTTTTTTATATCGGAACATGTTCAGTGCGTTACGATAGTGTGTGGTTTCTTCTGTTAATCGTTTGCAATACGATCGCTTGGAGTGCGTTTAGTCAAACACGTTCCCTTCTAGAAAGCTATGCTTTTGATGTTCCGAAGTTAGTGCAATGTATCGATTTGTTATAGGAGAAACTTTAGCGCAGGTATGTAAATGTGCGAATATAGTGTGAATTCTTTTGAAGATCTCAAATTCTTCAAAGTTCGTTTAGTTTGCCGGTAATACGTTGGTACTTAGTAGGTAGTACAACCCTTTTGCCATTCCGATGTACTACAGCAAAGTGAGTGAGTGCACCAATAAGCCAAACGGTCGCCGGTTATGTATTGAAACCACTGTTCTGTAATATCCGTTATCCATTTTTACTCCTTCTAAAGCCTCTTAAAATCCTCCTTTAAAATGTTTAAAATGCTTTTTTATTAAATTGTAATTATAAATTTCAACATTGGAATGACTTCAAACTGTTGCGTATTTTTTGCACAACATTAGAATTGGAATTTACTCGTTCACTAGCCAGATATCCGACGTACAGTCACCTCCAGGATATCTGAAAAGAAAACCCAAAAAAAAACATAATTAAAACAAAAACCTCTATCGGACCATCTCAAAGCGTGTCCGCATCTTACCGCATCTCATGGGGCAAACCCGGCCCATACGGTTCATTTCCAAAATCCACCAAGAAGTTCTCGTTCAGCTTCATGCCGCCATTTTCGACGTCAATGTCCAGCTGTACGATTGTGCCGCCGGCCGCTACCATCTCCGGGTAAAACTGCTTATCCCACGGTGAGAACAAACTAGACGACACGTACAGCCGACGTCCGTCGAGTGAAAGCTGCAACATTTGCGGTCCTCCGAGCAGACGGCGTTTTTTCACGTAGACCGGTTTCGGTGGTTCGCTTAATTCCGGATCGTCCAGCACACGTCTTGGCGAATCACTCTGAATCGCTCCACCCAGAAACACTTGTCCCGTAAGTCGTGGATGGGCACGATCGCTAATATCATACTGCCGGACATCTCCGTGACGCCAGTTGCTGAAGTACAGGTACCGGTCGTCCAGCGAGATAAGAATATCCGTCATCATGCCGCCCATCATTTCGATCTCGCCATTTTCGCCCAAAACTTTCTTCACCGGCACATCAATTAGCTTTTCGGCGGTGTATTCCGAAGAGCCAGGTTTCTGATAGAACCGGTACACATTCGCATAGAAAGCACATCCGACATACCCTTGGTTTTCTTTTGGGTTGTGCAGGAAACGAATTTCGAGCGGTGTCAGTCCATCATCGCCGAGGTCGATCGTTTGGAAGAGTTCCCGTTCCTGCCAGCGGTAAAAGTTCAACCGACAACCGTACTGCGTACGATCGGCACAGTCCGTCGGATGGTATCCGCGACGGAACAGTTTCGGGGCGCCCCATTCCGAGGCGACCATCACGTTAAAGTGGGGCTGGTACCAGTAATCATATCCGCACAAAGCCTTCCGATCTCCACGCGACCAAGTGCCAACTAGCTGAAAATTCTTGTCAAACTCCACGAAATCACCCTTCGCGTTACCCTCGGCATCACCCATTATTGAAATCATAATGTTCCCGTTCGGCAGACAGTGGGTGGTATGAGGTGCCGTACAGTTGGCCCCCTTCAGCACGTCAGCCTCGATCACCTTGTCGAGCTTGGGAGCACGCGGATCGGTTCCGGTATCGACTATAAAGATGCGGTCCGAGTTCAGACACGGCAGCACCAGACGGTCCCGAGTGGGTACTTCCTTATCGCCCGGGACAAAGTGACAGCTCGAGCAGGTGTTCCAGCCGCTGTGGTGCAATTCATTTCTTTTGCTATTGGTGTACGTGCGATGTATGATCTGCAGATGTGAAGGAAGGAAGGAAGTTACAAGACGAAGGGATGCTCTGTACAGCAAAAGGGAACTCACTTGACAGAATGTTGAGCTAGCCGGGTCAACGTCCACCGTAGCGAGATAATCCCCATGCTCTTCGTCCAGATTCGGCTGCACGCAAACAACGTAAAGCAATTTCTCAACCGGACCATTGCGAACCGCATCGAGCGGCGTTGCATAACCTGGACCACATTTGCACTCTGCCAAAAAGGGAGAATATTATATCATATCGAGTCTCAATCGACTTCTGCAACATTAAATCCCTTTTACTTACTTGTATCACCCATTATGTTCGACCCGCCCCGTTCGTGACAAATGCACCTGATAAGAGAATTCTGATGTGTGATAAACCCTAGACTGATAGCAGCAGAAACAAGCCGATCTTTCACACTTGGAGCTTAACGAAGGAATAAATGAGGTTGTTCGGGAGCAGTTGATGTCAAGTGACGAAAGTTGCTTGTCATCAGCATCTACCAACCCCGATTCAGTGGGGGTAAGACCATCTCCGAAATAAACATGTAAACAACGCGTACGGTAGATCGATTGAGCATGTGTTGGTGCGATCGTTTGGGGCCTCCGCGCACAACTTGCCGATTGCGCACAGTGACGTGCATGTAATTAATGTTGATCGGAAATAATTATATTGATTACTAGCTTACCCGGCAAACCCAGCTTTGCCTTTAAACATGCGTTTTGTAATAAAAGCAAACATTTTGAGTGTTCAACCTTGATTCGTGTGGTATTATTAGAGTGGCGATTAGAGAATATTGTTGATTAATTGAAAATTCTTAAATTATTGCCATTCTAAATCCAAATGATATTCCCAATCAAAGCCATTTTCTTCTTTTCTGCTGCTTCAGGGGCTTCTTTCTGCATCCAACTCGGTCGGTATCCAACGGATCGCCAATCTTTAACCTGTGGTCGATAGATGGCACCAATGGCTATATTTTCTTCTTGGACGGCCATGCCCTCAGATCTCTGTGTCAGAAGTTATTCGAGGAACCAAGTTCCATACCCTGTTTGAGAAAATGTACAATTTTCCTCATTTTTGCACCAAGTTTTGCCTATAACTTGGTCGGTATCCAACGGATCGCCAATCTTTAACCTGTGGTCGATAGATGGCACCAATGGCTACATTTTCTTCTTGGACGGCCATGCCCTCAGATGTCTGTGCCAGAAGTTATTCGAGCAACCAAGTTCCTTACCCTGTTCGAGAAAATGTAAAATTTTCCTCATTTTTCTGCAATTCAGCAAAATTTTTAAATGTGATATAATTTAATGCGAATTTGTTGCAATAAGTTTCTTTTCACTCAAATAATGCTTTAAATTAAAAAAAGAATAAAAAATCAGAAAAAAATTTCAAAAAAAATTTTTACTCGAAAATTTCATAAGGCTTACCCCTTACGTTTTTTTTGAAAAATTTTGCAAAAAAAATGAAATTGATTTATTTTGGTTGGTCGATAGATGGCACCAATGGCTACATTTTCTTCTTGGACGGCCATGCCCTCAGATGTCTGTGCCAGAAGTTATTCGAGGAACCAAGTTCCTTACCCTGTTTGAGAAAATGTAAAATTTTCCTCATTTTTGCACCAAGTTTTGCCTATAAGTTGGTCGGTATCCAACGGATCGCCAATCTTTAACCTGTGGTCGATAGATGGCACCAATGGCTACATTTTCTTCTTGGACGGCCATGAACTCAGATGTCTGTGCCAGAAGTTATTCGAGGAACCAAGTTCCATACCCTGTTTGAGAAAATGTAAAATTTTCCTCATTTTTGCACCAAGTTTTGCCTATAACTTGGTCGGTATCCAACGGATCGCCAATCTTTAACCTGTGGTCGATAGATGGCACCAATGGCTACATTTTCTTCTTGGACGGCCATGCCCTCAGATGTCTGTGCCAGAAGTTATTCGAGCAACCAAGTTCCTTACCCTGTTCGAGAAAATGTAAAATTTTCCTCATTTTTCTGCAATTCAGCAAAATTTTTAAATGTGATATAATTTAATGCGAATTTGTTGCAATAAGTTTCTTTTCACTCAAATAATGCTTTAAATTAAAAAAAGAATAAAAAATCAGAAAAAAATTTCAAAAAAAATTTTTACTCGAAAATTTCATAAGGCTTACCCCTTACGTTTTTTTTGAAAAATTTTGCAAAAAAAATGAAATTGATTTATTTTAATGCCAATTGGTTGCAATGGGTTTCTTTTCACTCAAGTAATGCTTTAAATAAAAAAAAGAGTGAAAAATAATAAAAAAATAAAAAAATTAGAAAAATTAGAAAATTTCATAAGGCTCATTTTTGCACCAATTTTTGTCTATAACTCGGTCGGTATCCAACGGATCGCCAATCTTCAACCTGTGGTCGATAGATGGCACCAATGGCTACATTTTCTTCTTGGACGGCCATGCCCTCAGATGTCTGTGCCAGAAGTTATTCGAGGAACCAAGTTCCTTACCCTGTTTGAGAAAATGTAAAATGTTCCTCATTTTTCTGCAATTCAGCAAAATTTGTAAATGTGATATAATTTAATGCGAATTTGTTGCAATAAGTTTCTTTTCACTCAAATAATGCTTTAAATTAAAAAAAGAATAAAAAATCAGAAAAAAATTTCAAAAAAAATTTTCACTCGAAAATTTCATAAGGCTTACCCCTTACGTTTTTTTTGAAAAATTTTGCAAAAAAAATGAAATTGATTTATTTTAATGCCAATTGGTTGCAATGGGTTTCTTTTCACTCAAGTAATGCTTTAAATAAAAAAAAGAGTGAAAAATAATAAAAAAATAAAAAAATTAGAAAAATTAGAAAATTTCATAAGGCTCATTTTTGCACCAATTTTTGTCTATAACTCGGTCGGTATCCAACGGATCGCCAATCTTCAACCTGTGGTCGATAGATGGCACCAATGGCTACATTTTCTTCTTGGACGGCCATGCCCTCAGATGTCTGTGCCAGAAGTTATTCGAGGAACCAAGTTCCATACCCTGTTTGAGAAAATGTAAAATTTTCCTCATTTTTGCACCAAGTTTTGCCTATAACTTGGTCGGTATCCAACGGATCGCCAATCTTTAACCTGTGGTCGATAGATGGCACCAATGGCTACATTTTATTCCTGGACGGCCATGCCCTCAGATGTCTGTGCCAGAAGTTATTCGAGGAACCAAGTTCCATACCCTGTTTGAGAAAATGTAAAATTTTCCTCATTTTTGCACCAAGTTTTGCCTATAACTTGGTCGGTATCCAACGGATCGCCAATCTTTAACCTGTGGTCGATAGATGGCACCAATGGCTACATTTTCTTCTTGGACGGCCATGCCCTCAGATGTCTGTGCCAGAAGTTATTCGAGCAACCAAGTTCCTTACCCTGTTCGAGAAAATGTAAAATTTTCCTCATTTTTCTGCAATTCAGCAAAATTTTTAAATGTGATATAATTTAATGCGAATTTGTTGCAATAAGTTTCTTTTCACTCAAATAATGCTTTAAATTAAAAAAAGAATAAAAAATCAGAAAAAAATTTCAAAAAAAATTTTTACTCGAAAATTTCATAAGGCTTACCCCTTACGTTTTTTTTGAAAAATTTTGCAAAAAAAATGAAATTGATTTATTTTAATGCCAATTGGTTGCAATGGGTTTCTTTTCACTCAAGTAATGCTTTAAATAAAAAAAAGAGTGAAAAATAATAAAAAAATAAAAAAATTAGAAAAATTAGAAAATTTCATAAGGCTCATTTTTGCACCAATTTTTGTCTATAACTCGGTCGGTATCCAACGGATCGCCAATCTTCAACCTGTGGTCGATAGATGGAACCAATGGCTACATTTTCTTCTTGGACGGCCATGCCCTCAGATGTCTGTGCCAGAAGTTATTCGAGGAACCAAGTTCCTTACCCTGTTTGAGAAAATGTAAAATGTTCCTCATTTTTCTGCAATTCAGCAAAATTTTTAAATGTGATATAATTTAATGCGAATTTGTTGCAATAAGTTTCTTTTCACTCAAATAATGCTTTAAATTAAAAAAAGAATAAAAAATCAGAAAAAAATTTCAAAAAAAATTTTCACTCGAAAATTTCATAAGGCTTACCCCTTATGTTTTTTTTGAAAAATTTTGCAAAAAAAATGAAATTGATTTATTTTAATGCCAATTGGTTGCAATGGGTTTCTTTTCACTCAAGTAATGCTTTAAATAAAAAAAAGAGTGAAAAATAATAAAAAAATAAAAAAATTAGAAAAATTAGAAAATTTCATAAGGCTCATTTTTGCACCAATTTTTGTCTATAACTCGGTCGGTATCCAACGGATCGCCAATCTTCAACCTGTGGTCGATAGATGGCACCAATGGCTACATTTTCTTCTTGGACGGCCATGCCCTCAGATGTCTGTGCCAGAAGTTATTCGAGGAACCAAGTTCCATACCCTGTTTGAGAAAATGTAAAATTTTCCTCATTTTTGCACCAAGTTTTGCCTATAACTTGGTCGGTATCCAACGGATCGCCAATCTTCAACCTGTGGTCGATAGATGGCACCATTGGCTACATTTTCTTCTTGGACGGCCATGCCCTCAGATGTCTGTGCCAGAAGTTATTCGAGCAACCAAGTTCCATACCCTGTTTGAGAAAATGTAAAATTTTCCTCATTTTTGCACAAAGTTTTGCCTATAACTTGGTCGGTATCCAACGGATCGCCAATCTTTAACCTGTGGTCGATAGATGGCACCAATGGCTACATTTTCTTCTTGGACGGCCATGCCCTCAGATGTCTGTGCCAGAAGTTATTCGAGCAACCAAGTTCCTTACCCTGTTCGAGAAAATGTAAAATTTTCCTCATTTTTCTGCAATTCAGCAAAATTTTTAAATGTGATATAATTTAATGCGAATTTGTTGCAATAAGTTTCTTTTCACTCAAATAATGCTTTAAATTAAAAAAAGAATAAAAAATCAGAAAAAAATTTCAAAAAAAATTTTCACTCGAAAATTTCATAAGGCTTACCCCTTACGTTTTTTTTGAAAAAATTTGCAAAAAAAATGAAATTGATTTATTTTAATGCCAATTGGTTGCAATGGGTTTCTTTTCACTCAAGTAATGCTTTAAATAAAAAAAAGAGTGAAAAATAATAAAAAAATTAAAAAATTAGAAAAATTAGAAAATTTCATAACGCTCATTTTTGCACCAATTTTTGTCTATAACTCGGTCGGTATCCAACGGATCGCCAATCTTTAACCTGTGGTCGATAGATGGCACCAATGGCTACATTTTCTTCTTGGACGGCCATGCCCTCAGATGTCTGTGCCAGAAGTTATTCGAGGAACCAAGTTCCATACCCTGTTTGAGAAAATGTAAAATTTTCCTCATTTTTGCACCAAGTTTTGCCTATAACTTGGTCGGTATCCAACGGATCGCCAATCTTTAACCTGTGGTCGATAGATGGCACCAATGGCTACATTTTCTTCTTGGACGGCCATGCCCTCAGATGTCTGTGCCAGAAGTTATTCGAGCAACCAAGTTCCTTACCCTGTTCGAGAAAATGTAAAATTTTCCTCATTTTTCTGCAATTCAGCAAAATTTTTAAATGTGATATAATTTAATGCGAATTTGTTGCAATAAGTTTCTTTTCACTCAAATAATGCTTTAAATTAAAAAAAGAATAAAAAATCAGAAAAAAATTTCAAAAAAAATTTTCACTCGAAAATTTCATAAGGCTTACCCCTTACGTTTTTTTTGAAAAATTTTGCAAAAAAATGAAATTGATTTATTTTAATGCCAATTGGTTGCAATGGGTTTCTTTTCACTCAAGTAATGCTTTAAATAAAAAAAGAGTGAAAAATAATAAAAAAATAAAAAAATTAGAAAAATTAGAAAATTTCATAACGCTCATTTTTGCACCAATTTTTGTCTATAACTCGGTCGGTATCCAACGGATCGCCAACCTTTAACCTGTGGTCGATAGATGGCACCAATGGCTACATTTTCTTCTTGGACGGCCATGCCCTCAGATGTCTGTGCCAGAAGTTATTCGAGGAACCAAGTTCCTTACCCTGTTTGAGAAAATGTAAAATTTTCCTCATTTTTGCACCAAGTTTTGCCTATAAGTTGGTCGGTATCCAACGGATCGCCAATCTTTAACCTGTGGTCGATAGATGGCACCAATGGCTACATTTTCTTCTTGGACGGCCATGCCCTCAGATGTCTGTGCCAGAAGTTATTCTGCGGGAGAATAGTCCGGATGAGGATCAGATAACGGTCCTATCGTGCGATAACGTGTCGATGCTGTCCCTGTGTTACAAAGCACATGGTAAACTTGGTAGTTTTCATATCATTGTTAAGCTTCAAATACTTAATTCAGGACTAGTTTAGATTAAATATGGCTAGAATTCAGAGGACTTTCTAGTAGCAAACACTGACTATCTAACGGTATGATAAAATTAAGCTAAGTAAGCAAGAAGTAGAAAGCTAATTAGTTGCGCGAAGAATAAAATAGCTCTAACTATTTCGTATGATGAATATACTACATATCAAAATATGCCCACCATTGCATTGCGAAGATTTCCTTTTAGAAGAAAATTTAGAGAAAGATTGGCCATTGTGTCGAATGACCAGGTCAAGAAAGAAGAATAAACAAATAGAAGATTTGGAACTTCGTTTTAATCTATTTAATTGATGGTGAAGCTGCCCCAAAAATATATCCTCGCCAAATATTTTCCAACTGAAATGAAGCTGATGGTTTATTGCAGCAATCGAAAGATTAAGTTAAACATCTGCATGCCACGATCGTTATGATTAATGTTATGGAACCACTTTTTTTAGAGCTTACAATAATTGTCGTTTGAAGCTGATCTATCTTCAAATGGACAGATAATCAGAAATAGGCCAGTCCGGTCGAGACACGCATGTTCGTAAATCATCTTCAGATTGTTTTTTTTGCCAGTCTTTTTGGTTCTAATCGTTCCGGGCGCCATATCTACACCAACCGATGGTAGATTTAGTGGCGAACCTTCGCAACATGGGACACTATTTTTAAACCAACTAATCGAACAACGTGCGTTTCGGTGTGCCGTAGGAGGTAGCAACGATCGGTTGGATTAGCAGCTAGACGCATTCGAAAGGAAGAAAGCGAAAGGCCAACCAACCATCGTCGGTATGTGGCGCGTGGCGTAGCATCGGACGCATCTGTAATGTTAGTCGTATACGTCTCGTCGTAAAACTCGTGCTACACTAGAACGTCACAAAAACGGCAAACGTGCGGCACATTACCGCGGTTCACTTTCGCTTTGGGCGGAAGATAAACGTCTGGCAAAATTTCAAACTGTCCGCCAAAAATACCCGGTCTTTATTGTCGGCCAACTGTACGAGCTTGTCTCACGGTATTGCGCCGTAAGGGACGTTTTGAAACGTGGCCCTAATGGGGATGGTTAATTGAGGTAGGCCCAGTACGATCGCGACTGACGCACCTGTGTATCAAGTATCAGACAATACCAGACAGCGATCTTTGACAATTGACTCTGGTAGTAGATCTTGAGCTATCGGGAATTCTCGGGAAGTGTCTCCTATTTAGCATCTAGTGCATTATAGCTTCTTCTAGACGCTTGAAGATGATGCAATTTCACCTTTTTAAGATGAATTCTAGTAGCAAACCTGCAAGATCTTTGTGTTTGAAATAGCTAAAACTAATTATGGATCACAAAAGATCCCTAGCAGAAGTCCACGTAAACACTTTCTCCGATTGCTGATCAGCTGTTTACAATTCGTTAAAGATCGTATGTGTAAATTTAGAACTCGAACAATTATTTCTGCGTATCGTTATACCTCTTATCTTGAGCTCTATGCAAACTGCATTAAATTGTAGTCCTTCCAAAATCGCACCCGAAGTCAGCCACGTTTACATACTCCTTTAACCGCTAACGATCGTACGAGAGATAAATAAATCTCCAGCACTAATTTATGCCCGATGTTTCGAACTCTTCCAAACCATTACTGTCCGCTCGGTGTAACTTCATGCCATTGGCCTTTTTCTTTCGATAAATCATAACGGTGATCGAGCGTGTGTACATTGCGGTGTTTTCTAAATAAACTAATTCAGTGGTAAGCTGCTTTACTAGAGCAATAGTAACACTGGGGCACCTATGCTGTGACATATTTCCGAACTCTGCCGAAACGATCAACGGTTTCCCAAGCTAGCTGACGCTTGCGCACTGCCGTCCATTTTGTTCATTTTGCAAGATGAATTCATCTGTTCGCTAGGTCTTTCTAATACGCTGCGAACGAAATTTAGTTTGAGTTGATGTTCGCATGTCGTCGGGAAGCAATTAACGGAAATTAATTAAGTCGGTGTTTTTACAGTTTCCAAGACTCGAAGATCCAAGAAAGAGTGCGCACTTTTAGTACAAGGTGTATTGATAGTTTGAAGACGCATCAATCTCTAATAAAGAGACTGTTCCTTAATTTCCAAAAGAGTAACAAGAATTTTCCGTCTTCTAAAATAAAAAAAAATCTCAAACCACCCGAAAACGTTCAAACCATTTGTGTCCGCCGGTATTGTTCGCGTGAGTTTGTCTTTTTTTTGTGTGTGGTGTTGATATTTGAAGTCGATCTGCTGTTTGGTGTGAAATAAGGTGAAGATAAAAATACAATTTCCTGGTGCTGTCCCTACTTGAACCGAACTAGGGTAACAGTTCACTAAAAGTCACGTGGCAGATTTAGAGCGTGATCGTTTGAAGTGAGAACAAAACGATCGTGCAATTGGTTTTGTTGGTGAAAGATTAGCACTGGAAACAGTAATGCTGGAAGACGAAGATTCTGATCGTATCGAGAAGATCTGCCCGATCTGTAAAAAGGAAGCCTTTAAAAGATGTGCCCGATGTGCGATGGTGTACTACTGCTGTGTGGAACATCAGCAACAAGACTGGAAGCTGCACAAGGCCACCTGTCATCCATTTAAAGTAGGTCCTATCGTTTGGGGAGTGATTAAAAAAACATTCCAAAACTACTCGATATTTATATCAAGCAAATATTCTTTAAAACATTGAAATCGAACAATAGTGGTTCAGTTGAAATGTTACTGAAAGAAGTAATGTACATATTTTGTTTCAATTAAGCAAAGCAATAATGGCCGGTGATTCCCTATTTCCTATTTTGTTCTCGATTAGATCTGCTCGAATGAACAGTATGGGCGGTTTCTGGTGGCAACGAGAGATATCAAAGCAGGCGAGATCATACTGAAGGAATCGCCGCTCGTACATGGACCGGCACAAATCACCGGTCCGGTTTGTGTCGGATGTTTGCAGGTGAGTAAATATAGTGCATTCAGTATAGATTAATGGCCTTTTTTATTATGTTAGTTATATCGTTTAAGTTTAATAAAAAAAGAGGGTCATGCGTTTGTCATCTAAAGTTACGCTCATTTTGTTTGAATAATGTTTGTCGCTGAAATTATTATTATAAAGTTAACGCCTAAATGTATGCAAATATTACAACAAAGTATGAAAACGAAGTATTCACTATCTATAAGGAACCGAAGATATACTATCTAAAAACAGAACTACTGGAGAGCATACGACGATTCAATAGATTTTGTGATCATAAATAATGCCACGAATTTTTTCTTGTCTAACAAATTGTTCCCCCATCGTAAGGTTAATTGCATATGGGAAGAAGCTGGACGTGAGGTAATGGAGACACTTCGCCGCCATGCTTGGGAAAACGTTGTTAGATGACGAAACAACCGCTGAAATGTAAATGGCATAAATGATCGAACGATCGACAGCTTGTTCTGGCAAAAAATGGCAAAACGAAGAGTATTACATACAACTTAGAAGGCAGAAAAAGAGCTTGTTCTGAATAAGGTGTCTCTTTTTAAATAGTTGAACGATCAAATAATGCAACTAAACTCACATGATCTTCTCACAGGGTAGTTAGCGAGTTATAAAGCATTTACTGCTGGAACTATCGATTCATTACAGTCTGGAATATCATCTAATATGTCCTATTTTCTTTTAAGTATCTCTAGGTACAAGCCTAATCTCATTACTGTGGGCTTCGACATCTGGGGCACGATTTGCATTCGCATACCGAACATTCCTGGGATTTGCGGAATACATCTGTGACGATGTGTAGTTCCGATTAAAAAGTCAATTCTCAAGGATGCTGTTGAAATAAGAATTTCTATCTGGCTATCTAGTCACTAGTTGTTTCCCGATGGATTCATTGCATTGATGAGAGCTTAAATGGTCAGCCTTATGAGCAGCTAATCGCTTGATTAGTTTTCATCTTCACATATATTTTAATGCTCCAGGTGATACGATAGTCAAAATAAAATCATGTAAAACTAAATACTAGTACTAAGGGACAAGCTTATATCAGAACGAAAATCCTACAATGACAAACCACCAGGCTCTCAGGTAGAAACTTTTGGGTTACAACCAATATTGCAACCTGAATAAATTTATCCACTTAACACAGCTGTCGCAAAAGTCAAAGCTGGACTATCAAAACAGCATGTAGCATGTGTACCCACAGATGCCAGACAGAAAAAAATCTTGAAATCAGATACGGCTGTGGTCTGTTTACAGCTGATAAACACCTTTAAGTCGCGATCAAATGAAAATGCTATGAAGAATTGTCGTATTTCTCCGTGTAGAAAGTGCACCTATTTGTCAAAAAGTGGCCTTCCAAATCAGCGATTTTGGACATTGTAATGTTGGAAATTCAGTAGTTCTGCTACGGGAAGCAGAATATGTTACTACAATGATACCGAACAACCTAACCCGTAAAGGTTTTTGAGGCAATGAGAGTTAAAAATATTACACTTCCAAATCAGATTTATACGACAAATAATCAACAAATTATAGTCACTTGTTGAACATAAAAACGAAATAGAAAATAAATTTAACTACCAGTTTTGAGTGTTTGCTACAACAAAACTTTGCTTTCTGGTTACATTAGGGATTGGAGGAGAAAAAGTACCAAGAATGTGAACGCTGCGGATGGCCTGTCTGCAAGAAATCCTGTCAAGATCAACCAGCGCATCAGGCGGAGTGTAAGTTTACCATCGGCCGGGGCAGTAAGGTAAGTTGTGAACAATTAGTTGAATAAGATATTTATGATTCCATTGAAAAGATGACTAATTTAAACGTCTCCGTTCCAGATTTCAATCCAGCACTTCTATGTGCCTCATCCCACGTACCAATGTTTGATGCCAGTGCGATGTCTTTTGCTGGCGGAAAGTGATCCTGCCCGATGGGAAGCACTGTTGCGGTTGGAATCGCACGAAGACGAACGGCGTGGTTCGCAACAGTGGCGCAACGATCGAGAAGGAGTGGCAAAACTGATTCCACGGTGAGTTTTGTGGATTGTAGTTTTTCCGTACTTGATGCTGACTGAGTGCAATCCGATTGTGTTGTAGCTTTTTCAAGTGTGAAAATAAATGGGATGAGGATGAGATCCTGCGTGTCGTGGGCATTATTCAGGTGAATGGACACGAAGTGCCACTGATGGAGCCGTCCTCGGTAGCGATCTACAACATGGCATCGATGTTGGAACACTCGTGCCGTCCAAACCTTTCGAAGAGTTTCACGAACCGTGGGGAAGTTGTTATCTGGGCACCGAACGCGATCCGGCGCGGTGATCGACTCAGTATCTGCTATACCGATGTGATGTGGACAACGGGCAATCGGTTGGAACATCTGCAGCAGACAAAGATGTTCCGCTGTGAGTGTGAACGCTGCAATGATCCGACCGAGTATGAGACGTACTTTAGTGCGCTGCGATGTTCCGGCTTTCAGAAGGACTCCAAGTGCAAAGGATACCTGCTGCCGGTGGATAAGGCACAATGGACCGGAGAATGGAAGTGTTTGCGGTGCTCGAAGGAGGTAACGGGTGCGGCTGTTTGTCAGATATTGGAGCGTGCTCGCATCGATCTGGAAGCGATGGAAAAACATCGGGAAGATCATTGCAACAAGTACATGAAGCACTACTCGAAGTGGCTCGCACCGAATCATCAGTTCCTGGTGGATGTGAAGATATCGCTGTCACAAGTGATCGGAGGCAATAATCCGGAAGCGATCAGGAAGATCCCGTACGATAAGCTGATGAACAAGATTAAGGTATGCCAGGACTTGATAGCGTTGTTCGAGAAGATTTGTCCAGGTATGTGATGTGTTTAATTATACAATAATTATAATGATACAAGAACAATTATACAAGAATTTTCATCACATTAATGCATTTGCTTACTGTTTTGCAGCGGAAGCACGAGCATTCGGAGCCACTCGGTTCGAACTTCATGCAGCCTTGGCCGAGCTTGGGCGACGTTCCACAGAATCTAACAATTCAGCTGCAGCAGCTGTACAGCTAGAAGATTCCCTGCACAACGCCAACGAGTGCATACGAATGTTGCTACACGAACCGTCCATGCTGATGGAGAGTAAAATATGTGCTCAGGCGCGTGTTAATGCAAACACCCTTAAAGCATTGCTAGGAATCAAGGAATAAGATCACACAGAAAGGATCTTAATAAACTAGACAGAGCGAGAGAGGAAGACAAAGGTAGAGATTCAAAAGATCGGTATGATAAGTCGGCAGAAGAAAAGCTATAAAAGATAAGAATGATGAAATGGGAATTTCCAGTAGGACGAATTGTAGATGAACAATTAAAGAAACAAACAGTTTAAATTAATCCTACGGCAAGTCAAAATGGGCAACTCGCTAGTTGAATATATATTGAGATATTTGTTAAATAGTTAGACATAGCCAATAAGTAGACCTATTGGCTATTCACTGACCGCATCCGAAACCAAAACATAAGACCGAAATGATACACGATACAGCAAAAAGGCTGTTGGGAACATTTTCCGTTACGATTCTTTCACCAGAAAATGATATTAAAATTAGTTTTAAAAGATCAAAATATTCTTTCGCTTTACTTCAAGAAGTTGCTGACAACTTCAACTGTATTGCTCTCAATACAGGTCAGATCGGCACCTCCGTAACTACCCTCGATAGACTCCAGATATTTGATTGACCTTATTTCTCTTACCATACCTCATGATTGAGCCCTCGTACTACTAAACCGTTCGTTAATGACTCATCGAAATTGGATTTTGCAGCTTGTGTATCTGTTTATCTGTTTGATTTTCCCATGTGCTGACCCAAATTAACAATTCCTATGCGTATAATACGAATAGCTGCCAAAGGCAATGACGTAAATGTGTGTTTAAACAGATTCTTTGGCAATATCTGGCACATTTCCGATTATTGAACAATACAATGTGTCTGATTTGTTTATCACAAACGCTTATACAAATATGCGTTTTCTACTGTTAAAGGTGAGATAAAAATCATTTAGTATGTGCAAAACATACTGCTACTGAACGATATCGGAGCTATGAGTAAATAAAGAAAAAAGAATCCTTTCTCAAAGTCTTTTGAGGAAATAGAAACAATTTTTTCACGTTGTATAATATTTGCTATATTTGTTCAGCTTATTGTCTATAACAATCCAGCCAACCATTTCTTGGCAATCATTGGCACCGGTCTTCAAGAGATGGGATTACACTAAATTTTATCAACAGTGTAATGATTTACTCGATCATTTCTTTTTTCAATATTGAATTCCCGTTTGGTTACGAATGAAGCTTCGAATGCTGGGTGCACTAATCTTAGCGAAACCGGCTGGCAAGGCACCGTTACAGTCGGGATTGGTGAAGGAAACGATTCCACTCAGTCGTCGACCACACACCAAAGCGCCACCACTGTCTCCTTCGCAAACGTCCACTCCATTTCTGTACTTGGCACAAATCATACTGTGGCGTTGAAGTCATAATTTGGACATTAGTCATAATTTGTGCAACGTTTCATCAACAGGCATACTTACTTAGACGTAATTGGTTGAGCAGAGGGGGTCCACGATGCAGCACAAGTACCCTGCGATACGATGTACATGTAGGCGAGGCGTAAACGGCTTGTAGGTGCTGGTCCGTTAATGTTTGTACGACCCCATCCAACTACGTAGCAAAGTGTACCAGCCGGTAATTCCGCGCCTTCGAGTACTATCGGAGCCATGTTTGGCTTTCCAACGAAAGCGTTCCTGGGTACCGTTAAGACAGCTACATCGAAATCAGACGTTCCGGTTGCTGCATTGGGATTGTAATTGGGATGAACCACTATCGTGATCACCGGAATTGTAAAGCCCCCTGTGTAGGGAGATGTGCTACCTCCGTATAAAGTGATCTGCAAACATACGTACGTTAGTCCTATGATTAGTTTGGTTGAGCAGATAAAAGTTGCGTTACGACTTACCATATTTGGAATGTTACGAACATCATACGCGCAATGTCCTGCGGTCAATGCATGGGAAGGAGTAATGATGCTAGCACCGCACGCGTATTGCCTACCAAGCCATAAACTCATTAAAAATTTGTTGCTAGCAATGTTCATTCCGACACCGTTGACAATACGTCCAGATTGTGATACGCCATCCGTGTGAGTCTCGTCATTAGCATCTACCAGCACAGCATTGCTGCAGAACAGTCCCAAAAGCACTAGACCGATCACTTGCTTCATGGTTCGTTCACTACAAGTATGGTTGCGATCCAAATCCGTGTTCGTATTTAAATCCCAAAAATCCATCACCTTTTCAACAGATGTTTTTCCTACACATGTGATGGAAGTTTTGGCTTTATTTAACAGCGTCATATACATGCGTGTATATGCGGTAAACGTAGCTGCATGTTGCTAAAACGAAGTTGTTTTCTTCCACTAGGATATACAGTAGACATGCAATAATGTACCTTCTTGAGAAAGTTTCATCTGTTCAAATAGCGATGAGATCGAATCTTATATATTTGTTTATTTAATACTACGGTCTCTGCCGTATTATTGAGTTAATCTTCGACTAGGTTTTTTCATTCTGATTAAGCATTTCCTCCTACCAAACTGCCTTATCACGAATGTTGCTCAAATAAATTGTCTCAAGGATTTGTTCCAAAACTTTTGCACAATATGAAAGTTTGGTATACATATTAGACATCGTGCTGAAATGAAGTTATACTCGTCTTTTTCTTCTTCTTCATGACCTGCTCAGGAGTACGTCGCGAAGACACGCACAAGACTCAAAACCGTTTCCAGGAAACTTGATCTAGGGCTGACGTCCTCCATTCACGGCTGCATCTGAGCTCCGACATGTTCGACTCCTCCTGTTTGGGTCGCTGACGAGCACCTTCCTGATGGGGCATGAGTCCGGCATCCTCATCACTTGCCACAGCCATCGTCTCCTCCCGGTTTCGACAACCGTGAAGATATCTGCAGCGTTGAACAGCTCAGCTAGCTCGTGGTTCATTCTCCTTCTCCACACGCCCTGCTTGCACACATCGCCATAGATAGTCCTTAGTCCTTAGTTTTAGCTTTGTGTACGCGTCGCACAACGCCGCAGATGTCCGTAGTTATGTATGAGACATCCTATGTGTTTTCGTACTAGACACACAAGAGCTCCAGAAATTGAACCTGAGCCGATAAAGATCGATGAAACTTGTACCGCGTACTTGTGCAGGAAGCTGAGGAGCTTCGTCGGGGGTCGCGTGTTGCAGTACGAGACGAACGAGGGTGTTAAGACGATCAGCAATACAGCGTGCGTCCCACAGGGATCCCTCTGCCTCCAGGAACACAATTCACCGGCTTTGCAGACGACATCGCCCTGACAATCACTGGCGAGTCCATCGAGGAAGTAAAAATGCTAGCCAGGGACGCAGTTGGCAGAAGGCGTCGATACTGCTAGGCTCAGAACGCATTGAGTCTGCCAGAACCCTCAAGTACCTTGGGGTTAAAATCGACGACCGACTGAGATTCAAGGACCACCTGAAGCAAGCCTGCCAGAAGGCTATGAAAACGGCAAACACATTGGCATCAACGGCCAACATAGCAACGTCTGTGTTGAGATATGTAGCACCAGTTTGGTCGCACATCCTAACAGTGAAGAAACACCAAAACGCTGTGACCAAGGTGTATAGACGGCTTCCCATGCATGTTGCTAGAAAGCACATGAGGAGGAACCCTTCACTGCAGCCGAGAGGAAAGCCATTAGAGCTGCATCAATGCAGAAATGGCAGATCATGTGGAGCAGAGCATCAAACGGGAGATGGACCTTCTCGTTGATCTCCGATTTGTCAAGACGGTTGGGAAGGAGACATACATACTAGAGACTACCTGCACAGGTTTCGGCACGCTTCCTCAGGTCGGTGAACAGCGATTCGCAACGGACGAAGACGAGAGGGCGGAACACGTCTTGTTCCACTGTCCAAGATTTGCCGAGGAGGGCCAGCAGCTGAACAGCAGAAGGGGCACGGAGGTATGTCGAATAAACCTCGTGCAGTTGTTGCTACGGAGCGGGGTCCTGTGGGGGAAACGATCTCAACATCCATCCGCCAGATCCTGGAGAGGCTTTAACAGAAATGGAGATATCACCAGCCAAATGGTTGTGTGTGACCCCGTCACTAAACGCTCAGCAATTGTCGCGTTTGCGAACGCAATTCAGAAAATTTTTTCGACACTCCAAATAAAAAAAGCGAAAAGTCGCTACACGTGTATTTTCAGTGAAAAATCGCTATTCGAAGCGCGACTTGACGCCATGACAATTTTCTGTAATGGCGGCCAGGATAGGTCGATTTTGCTGGCAATAACAAGAAAAACAAATACAAATTCAAAAATTAAATCGTTTGAGTGTCATTAAATATTGTAAAATTTAAAAAAATCGAGTGCCTGTTTATTTTTTAAAGTACGCGTGCGTGTTGTATATAATTATTGTGAATATAAATACTATTTTTAAAACAGAAGAATGGCTGTTTATTCGAAAAAAAAATCTGTTCACGTGGACATTTCCAAAAGAAATCTATAAATATGCATCTCCTAAGGCTATAGCCTTAGCTTTTTTGAGTAATTTAACAAAATTTTCTAAATTGATTGATTTTAATGCGAATTGGTTGAAATGAGTTTCTTTTCACTCAAATAATGCTTTAAATAAAAAAACGAATAAAATATAATAAAAAAAATAAAAAAAAATCAAAAGGCTTGAAAATTTTCCTAAGGCTATAGCCTTAGTTTTTATTTGAGTAATTCAGCAAAATTGTGTATTCTATTACGAATGGGTTGAAATAAGTTCCTTTTTACTTAAATAATGCTTTAAAAAAATTATAAAAAATAATCAAAACATTTTAAAAAAATCTATAATTTTGCCAACCTTCTGAGGCTACAGCCTTAACTTTTTTTATGTATTTTAATGCGAATTTGTTGAAACAAGTTTCTTTTCACTCAAATAATGCTTTAAATGAAAAAAAGAATAATAAAATATTAAAAAAATCCAAAAATTTTCTAATCTCCTAAGGCTTTCGCAAACGCGACAATTGCTAAGCATGTAATGACGGGGAGAGTGTTTTGTGTACAGTATTGTGACGTACAGTGTGATGATCGCGTGCAAAGTGGGTAAAGAGACTAGGTGGGCTTATAGCTTTGGCGCGGTAGACATATTGAAAACCAATTAGAAGTTTGTGGGTTCGATTGTGATACATATATTTTCACTCACACACATAGCACATTCCGAAGGATTCGCTCACATACATTGACAAAAAATCGAACCCATAAACGTCAAATTTTAATTCATTTTTCTACAGCGCAGCTGTCAAATCGTTAGGGATAAGCCCACCTGATATCTATACCCACTTTGATCGCGTGTGTAAATGATGATAGCACGTAACAACGCGGACTAAGTGCTCCCAAGAAGTAATACCGCGAGGTAATTCCGTGAAAGGATGCCAAGGGACCAAGGATAGTTTTTTACTGGGTGAAAATCCCATGTTCGCCATAGTGGGTGTCTTTTGAAGATTTAAAACTTCTTGTAAAAAAAAGAAGAAAAAAAACCCTGTGCGTAACCAGCACAACACCATGTGTTTGATCCCGAACGTCAAAAGCGTTTGACATCTCCTCTAGGCGATGTTTTCGATGGGTTGTTTCGATCTTCTTTTTTTATTTTGATTTGCTTACCGGATAGACGTGTGATATGAAGTGTGAATACTAAAACCGCGTTTTGATCTACAAATACAACAGTCTGCTTCGTTGAACACAAACGCTTGTGCAAACATGATCATACTTCCTACTATTAAAGGTGAGATAACGATCGTTTAATCTTTACAAAAGGTACCGCTACATCTTCTTCTTCTTGGCTTTAACGAGCCTTCTTCTTGGCTTGGGGTCACGCCGGCCATTTCTGGCTTACTAGACTTATTTTTACCACGTAGCCGGATAGTCAGTCCTTGCTACGGGGGGACGGTCCGGATGGGATTTGAACCCGGTCCGGCCGTGTGGACTGGCGCCGTTTATCACATGCACCACCGGACCGCCCCTGCTACATACCGATAACGGAACTATGAGAAAATGAAGGAAAAAGAATCCTTTCCCATAATCTTTCAGGGAAATAGAGACTATTTTTTCACAGAATAGATCTTTATAACATCAAATCACGCTGGTTTTGTACCCATTCGCCGTCGGTTGAATAACAGTTGTTTTATTTGTTCAGCCGGTTGTCAACAACAATCCAGCCAACCAATTCTTGGCATTTTTTTTAGCAACACACTACGAAGATATCTGCGTGGCAATCTGTAATGGTAAAAGAAAAAATCTTTTTTTGTTGATGATGCTGCTCCATAGCGGATTCATTTGCACCGGTCTCCATATGATAGGATGGCACTATATTTTATCGACAGTGTAATGATTTACTCGATCACCCCGATCATCTTTTATCAATATTGAATCCCCGTTTGGCTAGGAATGAAGTTGCGAATGCTGGGTGCACTAATCTTAGCAAAACCGGCTGGCCAGACACTGTTACAGTCGGGATTGGTGAAGGAAATGATTCCACTCAGTCGTCCACCACACACGAAAGCGCCACCACTGTCTCCTTTGCAAACATCCACTCCATTGCTGTACTTGGCACAAATCATACTGTGGAGTTGAAGGAAACGATCGTAATCGATCGCACATTAGTCATAATTCGTGCAACGTTTCATCGACCTGCATACTTACTTAGACGTAATTGGTTGATCTGGGTATGGGGTCCACGATGCAGCACAAGTACCCTGCGATACGATGTACATGCTGGCAAAGCGTAAATCACTTGTAGGTGCTGGTCCGTTAATGTTTGTACGACCCCATCCAACTACGTAGCAAAGTGTACCAGCCGGTAATTCCGCGCCTTGGAGTACTATCGGAGCCATGTTTGGCTTTCCAACGAATGCGTTCCTGGGTACCGTTAAGACAGCTACATCGAAATCAGACGTTCCGGGTGCTGCATTGGGATTGTAATTGGGATGAACCACTATACTGATCACCGGAATTGTAAAGCCCCCTGTGTAGGGAGATGTGCTACCTCCGTATAAAGTGATCTACAAACAAACGTATGTTAATCCTGTGATTAGTTTGGTTGAGCAGATAAAAGTTGCGTTACGACTTACCATATTTGGACTGTTACGAACATCATACGCGCAATGTCCTGCGGTCAACGCATGGGAACCAGTAATGATGCTAGCACCGCAGTAGAATTGATTATCATAACGCATACTCAATGCAAATTTGTGGCTGGCAATGTTCACTCCGACACCGTTGACAATACGTCCAGATTGCGATACGCCATCCGTGTGAGTCTCGACATTATCATCTGCCAGCACAGCATTGCTGCAGAACAGTCCCAAAAGCACTAGACCGATCACTTGCTTCATGGTTCGTTCACTACAAGTATGGTTACGATCCAAATCCGTGTTCGTATTTAAATCCCAAAAATCCATCACCTTTTCAACAGATGTTTTTCCTACACATGTGATGGAAGTTTTGGCTTTATTTAACAGCGTCATATACATGCGTGTATATGCGGTAAACGTAGCTGCATGTTGCTAAAACGAAGTTGTTTTCTTCCACTAGGATATACAGTAGACGTGCAATAATGTACCTTCTTGAGAAAGTTTCATCTGTTCAAATAGCGATGAGATCGAATCTTATATATTTGTTTATTTAATACTACGGTCTCTGCCGTATTATTGAGTTAATCTTCGACTAGGATTTTACATTCTGATTAAGCATTTCCTCCTACCAAACTGCCTTATCACGAATGTTGCTCAAATAAATTGTCTCAAGGATTTGTTCCAAAACTTTTGCACAATATGAAAGTTTGGTATACATATTAGACATCGTGCTGAAATGAAGTTATACTCGTCTTTTTCTTCTTCTTCATGACCTGCTCAGGAGTACGTCGCGAAGACACGCACAAGACTCAAAACCGTTTCCAGGAAACTTGATCTAGGGCTGACGTCCTCCATTCACGGCTGCATCTGAGCTCCGACATGTTCGACTCCTCCTGTTTGGGTCGCTGACGAGCACCTTCCTGATGGGGCATGAGTCCGGCATCCTCATCACTTGCCACAGCCATCGTCTCCTCCCGGTTTCGACAACCGTGAAGATATCTGCAGCGTTGAACAGCTCAGCTAGCTCGTGGTTCATTCTCCTTCTCCACACGCCCTGCTTGCACACATCGCCATAGATAGTCCTTAGTCCTTAGTTTTAGCTTTGTGTACGCGTCGCACAACGCCGCAGATGTCCGTAGTTATGTATGAGACATCCTATGTGTTTTCGTACTAGACACACAAGAGCTCCAGAAATTGAACCTGAGCCGATAAAGATCGATGAAACTTGTACCGCGTACTTGTGCAGGAAGCTGAGGAGCTTCGTCGGGGGTCGCGTGTTGCAGTACGAGACGAACGAGGGTGTTAAGACGATCAGCAATACAGCGTGCGTCCCACAGGGATCCCTCTGCCTCCAGGAACACAATTCACCGGCTTTGCAGACGACATCGCCCTGACAATCACTGGCGAGTCCATCGAGGAAGTAAAAATGCTAGCCAGGGACGCAGTTGGCAGAAGGCGTCGATACTGCTAGGCTCAGAACGCATTGAGTCTGCCAGAACCCTCAAGTACCTTGGGGTTAAAATCGACGACCGACTGAGATTCAAGGACCACCTGAAGCAAGCCTGCCAGAAGGCTATGAAAACGGCAAACACATTGGCATCAACGGCCAACATAGCAACGTCTGTGTTGAGATATGTAGCACCAGTTTGGTCGCACATCCTAACAGTGAAGAAACACCAAAACGCTGTGACCAAGGTGTATAGACGGCTTCCCATGCATGTTGCTAGAAAGCACATGAGGAGGAACCCTTCACTGCAGCCGAGAGGAAAGCCATTAGAGCTGCATCAATGCAGAAATGGCAGATCATGTGGAGCAGAGCATCAAACGGGAGATGGACCTTCTCGTTGATCTCCGATTTGTCAAGACGGTTGGGAAGGAGACATACATACTAGAGACTACCTGCACAGGTTTCGGCACGCTTCCTCAGGTCGGTGAACAGCGATTCGCAACGGACGAAGACGAGATGGCGGAACACGTCTTGTTCCACTGTCCAAGATTTGCCGAGGAGGGCCAGCAGCTGAACAGCAGATGTGGCACGGAGGTATGTCGAATAAACCTCGTGCAGTTGTTGCTACGGAGCGGGGTCCTGTGGGGGAAACGATCTCAACATCGATCCCCCAGATCCTGGTTGTGTGTGATCCAGGACTAAATGGTTGTGTGTGACCCCGTCACTAAACGCTCAGCAATTGTCGCTTAGCGGATAGACGTGTGATATAAAGTGTGAATACTAAAATCGAGTTTTGAACTACAAAACTACAAACAGTCTGCTTCGTTGAACACAAACGCTTGTGCAAACATGATCATACTTCCTACTATTAAAGGTAGGATAAAGATAAAGATAGAGATAAAGATCGTTTAATCTTTACAAAAGGTACTGCTACATACCGATACCGGAACTATGAGAAAATGAAGGAAAAAGAATCCTTTCCCATAATCTTTCAGGGAAATAGAGACTATTTTTTCACAGAATAGATCTTTATAACATCCAATCACGCTGGTTTTGTACCCATTCGGCGTCGGTTGAATAACAGTTGTTTTATTTGTTCAGCCGGTTGTCAACAACAATCCAGCCAACCATTTCTTGGCATTTTTTTAGCAACACGCTACGAAGGTAACTGCGTGGCAATCTGTAATGGTAAAAGAAAAAATCTTTTTTTGTTGATGTTGCTGCTCCATAGCGGATTCATTTGCACCGGTCTCCACATGATAGGTTGGCACTATATTTTATCGACAGTGTAATGATTTACTCGATCACCGCGATCATCTTTTATCAATATTGAATTCCCGTTTGGCTGCGAATGAAGCTGCGAATGCCGGGTGCACTAATCTTAGCAAAACCGGCTGGCCAGACACTGTTACAGTCGGGATTGGTGAAGGAAATGATTCCACTCAGTCGTCCACCACACACGAAAGCGCCACCACTGTCTCCTTTGCAAACATCCACTCCATTGCTGTACTTGGCACAAATCATACTGTGGAGTTGAAGGAAACGATCGTAATCGATCGCACATTAGTCATAATTCGTGCAACGTTTCATCGACCTGCATACTTACTTAGACGTAATTGGTTGATCTGGGTATGGGGTCCACGATGCAGCACAAGTACCCTGCGATACGATGTACATGCTGGCAAAGCGTAAATCACTTGTAGGTGCTGGTCCGTTAATGTTTGTACGACCCCATCCAACTACGTAGCAAAGTGTACCAGCCGGTAATTCCGCGCCTTGGAGTACTATCGGAGCCATGTTTGGCTTTCCAACGAATGCGTTCCTGGGTACCGTTAAGACAGCTACATCGAAATCAGACGTTCCGGGTGCTGCATTGGGATTGTAATTGGGATGAACCACTATCGTGATCACCGGAATTGTAAAGCCCCCTGTGTAGGGAGATGTGCTACCTCCGTATAAAGTGACCTGCGAAAAAACGTACGTTAGTCCTATGATTAGTTTGGTTGAGCAGATAAAAGTTGCGTTACGACTTACCATATTTGGAATGTTACGAACAATATACGCGCAATGACCTGCGGTCAACGCATGGGAAGCAGTAACGATACTAGCACCGCAGTAGAATTGATTATCATAACGCATACTCAGCGCAAATTTGTAGCGGCGAATGTTCACTCCGACACCGTTGACAATACGTCCAGATTGCGATACGCCATCCGTGTGAGTCTCGACATTATCATCTGCCAGCACAGCATTGCTGCAGAACAGTCCCAAAAGCACTAGACCGATCACTTGCTTCATGGTTCGTTCACTACAAGTATGGTTACGATCCGTATCCGTGTTCGTATTTAAATCCCAAAAATCCATCACCTTTTCAACAGATGTTTTTCCTACACATGTGATGGAAGTTTTGGCTTTATTTAACAGCGTCATATACATGCGTGTATATGCGGTAAACGTAGCTGCATGTTGCTAAAACGAAGTTGTTTTCTTCCACTAGGATATACAGTAGACATGCAATAATGTACCTTCTTGAGAAAGTTTCATCTGTTCAAATAGCGATGAGATCGAATCTTATATATTTGTTTATTTAATACTACGGTCTCTGCCGTATTATTGAGTTAATCTTCGACTAGGATTTTACATTTTTTATAAGCATTTCTTCCATCCAAATTGCCTTATCACGAATGTTGCTTAAAACAAATTATCTCAAGGATTTGTTCCAAAACTTTTGCATAATATGAAAGTTTGGTTGTACATATTAGATCTAGGGCTGAAGTCCTCCACTCACGGCTGCATCTGAGCTCCGACACGTTCGACTCCTCATCGGGTGGCTGACGAGCACCTTCTTGGTCCGGCATCCCCAACCATCGTATCCTTCCGGTTTTGACATCCGTCAGGATATATGCACCAGTGGCGGATCAAGCTTCTCGGAGGCCCCAAGGGGAATGGTAATTGGGACATCAAAACTAAAGAGAGTAGCACTGTCTTCCTCATATTATGCGGGATGTCTGTGAGCTCCCATATTCAGTGAAACCTCTGTTTCCCTGTCCATATTCAGAGATTTAACTCTCCCTAAATTTGCCTTTCGATTTCTGTGAGTCATATTGGCATTTGGAAATTTTTTGGGGGTTTGTGGTTGTTTGGGCTATTGGTTAGAATTCTAGCTTATGTTTTCTTATGAAGTTCATGATTTGTTTAATTGTTTTATCGTCCCCTTCCTTCCAGTGTCTTTTTAGATCTTCTAAGGACAGCCCTAATGGCAGGTATTTTTTGCATGAAAAGATCATGTGTCTGGCGGTCTCTGGCATTTCGCATGTGTTGCAATTTGGCTTTTCTGCGATTCCCATTTTATGTAGCCAATATTTGGCTAGATCGTGTCCTGCTAAAATTCTATTCATTTTGGTTCGTATGGTTCGTCATTATAGCAAATTTATTGTATAAACTAATATTCATGTACCCATATCGAATTTCCATGTACTTCGAATGTGTGCGCAATATCGTTAATACTTGAAAGTTATAGAGTCAGCTTCCCTAATTTTGCATTTAGCATTTCGAGCGACATTTTGAAAGAAAATATTTCACTAGTTTTTATGTTTTCTCAACAAATGAAAGAACTTAAGTCGAAAATAAATGTAACCCATTGTACCTTGAATGAATGGTATGAGTTGTAAGTTGTAAAGTTGTAAAGTTGTAAAGTTAAAAGTTTGGGTGCTCTGAAAAGCTGATGTGCATACCCGGGAATGTCGGTCGTAGAAATAGAGTTTTAATTTTACAAAATTGACCATTAAAAAAACGGGTAAATTAAAATAAACTTCGAAATTAAATTTGCTTCGAAAATTTTCACCACCATTCGAATGTATCGTATACAATAGTGTTGAAGAGTTCAATTCTCCAGAAGCTCAACATCGCAACAAAAAAAATAACAAAATCTCTTTCCGTCAAAACTTCGTCACGTACACGTCGTGTCCGATCGCACTGTTCCGAGTTATTAAAGGAAATTTGCTCAAAAATGGCATTTGGAGATGTAAAAACCGCAAACGGGCTGAAGGAATTGGACAAATTCCTTGCTGATCACAGCTACGTCGAAGGGTAGGTGATAAAAAACCTAGGTTTTAAAATTGAGGTTAGAATGAGGAACCCTGCTGACATGCAATCTGCTTTTCTACCACTTCCGTACAGATTTACCCCGTCGAAGGCTGATCTCTCTGTTTTCGATGCCTTGGGCAAAGCTCCTGCCGCTACTTATGTGCATGCGCTGCGTTGGTATAACCATATCGCATCATTCAACACTAAGGAGCGCTCGGAATGGGGCGGTCAAGCACTGCCGCAGGTTGCCGGTGGAAAGCCGACAGCTGCTGCACCGGCCGGCGGTGACGATGATGATGTGGATCTGTTCGGTTCGGAGGACGAGGAGGAGAGTGCGGAAGCGGCAAAGCTGAAGGAGGAACGTTTGGCCGCGTACAACGCGAAAAAGTCGAAGAAACCTGCCCTAATCGCCAAGAGCTCCATCTTGTTGGATGTGAAACCATGGGATGATGAAACCGACATGAAGGAAATGGAGAAGAATGTCCGCAGCATCGAGATGGATGGGCTTTTGTGGGGCGCGGCTAAGCTCGTACCCGTCGGTTACGGCATTCACAAGCTGCAGATTTGCTGCGTTATCGAGGATGACAAAGTTTCGGTAGATTTGTTAACAGAGAAGATTGAGGAGTTTGAGGATTACGTGCAGTCAGTCGACATTGCTGCATTCAACAAGATTTAAATGTGAATGCTATGTATTTTGTTGTGTACCTCTTGTTTCTTAAGTTTCTTCCGGCCGTTCTTGTAATGGCGATAACAATTGAATAAATGTAACTCATTTTTAGACGCACTATACTAATGAAATAAAAGTCCGAAAGAACGGAATCAGCTCGTGCTGGATTTCCCTGTTTGCATCATCGGCTCAAAAAAAAACTTTCAATATAAACGTCAACAGATTTTGGAAAATTCATTCGGGGCTATTCTCTGTAGAAGAACGAACCAAAAGACCGGCATAGTGTTATATTTTTTATCTGGTTTTGTGTATCTTCATGTACCGATTATTTATACAGTATGAAAGTTACGCTGTGTAAAGAAAAAAAATTATAATATCGTCTTGAATTTGCTCAGATAGGTAATACAATTAAAAAACTTTTGTAGTGTTCTGCACACGTGTGTACATCGTGAAGCTCTATAATTGTTAAACCGGTCCAAACAAAATTTGGCGCACAGGTTGGATCAGTAAAGTATCGGTTATAAACTTCGCCAATTGTTCTGTCACAGCTGGGACATACACAAACAAAAATTATGGGAAAACGCAAGATAAAGCGAAACAAAAGCTAACTTGCTTTCAAAAAACGTTGAAGAAATTGTAAAACACACGTCGCTGGGCTTTGGTCACTGTGGAAGGTAAATCTTTAGGCTGTGGAGCACGCGACAACTTTAAACGTTTTGCATGTTGCGGAGTCTGTACATCAGCTTGATTAACCGTCGAACCAGCCGTGAAGTGAAAGAAGAAGAAATGTACATAGCCTTCCATCAAGCAAAGAGAGCGAGGTCCGGGAAATCGATTTTACTCCGTTCGGTGGATGATCATTTGACGGATTTTCGGCGACTATTTGTGATCCGTGGTAGCAAGAAAAGGCTCTAACCGGCACGTATACGTCTGTTCAAATAACGGAAATAGTTGGTTGATTGAATTTTAGATCATGCCAAGTCGGTGCGGTGAGAAAATGGTCCATTCATAAACCTTCCACAAAACAGCTGGAACGGTGAAAATCGGGAGTCTGTGTCGCGCGTGGCAGTCCGACTAGGCCTTGTAGGATTTGTTGCTTCCCAACCACATTCAGTTGAGGTGACGAGAAATAGATAGCTCGCGCTGTCGTGCACCGTGTATTTGTTAGATTAAGTATGTTGAGACGAGTTAAAAGAATAGAAAATCAATTTATTCTTTTGCTGTTGCTGGTTTTATATGACCGGGAGAGCAGGAGGTATGCTGGTTGAGAGAAGAAGAAAAACGGTACGAGCAAGAAAGAGAGTGCAAGAACCTAATAGCGGGAGACGACGACAACGGTGACGATGGCGAGAGCGCGCAGAAAAGCTTGCGCGTGGTATTTCGAAACGGAAGCTGGTTCCAACATCGCGAAAACCGGAACGGCACCGAAAGCGAGTGTAGTACGGGCAAGCATCTTACAGCATCCTACGGAGGAAGACAGGCAAAAAAAAACTTACCAAAGTGACAGTTATCCGTCGCCATCGTGCTACATCGGTCTGCTGGTGGCGCAGCTTCCACCGATGCGTGGGAGAACAGATGCATCCGAGGATAGATTTGCAGCACTTTGGTTTTGTGCAAAGATTGAACTCCATACTTAAAAAAGAGGAAAATCGAACAGAGGCGAGAGGTTCATCAAAACAGCGATAGAGTGAATTGATTTAGATTTTCCTTTGAAGCACATTCTGTTTTAGTAATTTTTGGAACAAAGTAGTCTAGTCAGCGTTCCATTTCCTTTTCCAAACACACACACATTCACGTATCGAGTAGGAATTAGAAAGGAAAATGGTTATTTTTCCAACTGTAGTAGGCTTTCGTACAGTGACGTGCTTAACGTGACGAAGCTGTGCAAGGTATTCGTTCCGATTAAAAATTGACCCAAAAATTGACCACAAATGTTTCACATTCATTGGCATTTTCGTTCATAACATGTTTTTCGTTGTTTTGTACAGGAAGAATCTCACACGCACACCGTATTCCCTGCCGTGGATTGACCCGAATGCACCACTGATCATCTGTGTGTAGGAAGCAGTGAAGTGAAGTGAAGTGAATAGTTTTCCCAACCTCCGGGTTGTGATTTTTCCTTAAAATTTCCACGCGCAAAATTGCGATCTGTGGGTGTGAATCGCGAAATCTCGACGTACGGGTTCTTATCACATTCATTTATGTGCGTTTATCCTCACTGTTGTAGGCCCGTTTTGTGGTGGTAGACCACACGGTAAGAGCGCTGTAAGTGTGACGCGTGTTTGCCGTTCGTGTGCCGCTGAAGAAGGTGCATCAGTCTCCGCGAAGGGAGGAAAAACAACGCAAAGAGAGATCGAAAATTCTATATTTATCGAAAGTGGACAGAGTGTGTGTGTGTGTGTGTAAGAGAGAGAGAAAGAGTGAGTTAGTTTTTCCTTTTTCATGCCAGCAATTGTGTTGTTGCCGCTGCTGCTGGGATCATCGTAGTCGTCCTCGACGTTGTGCTCAGTTTCGTGGTGCAAAACACACACACAGTTCGTGCGATATTGGCAAAACATAGTTACGATAGAAAGAAACATTGTGCCGGTCTGGATCCGGTGTCCAGTCGCTGGTAACTCCGGCTGCAAACGGAAGTCGGCCTAAGCCCGACATCCATCAACAGAATATCCGCCGGATACACCGATCGCTTCACCATCCCCGGGTGGCATCCGGGTGCGGAGGATTTCGGAGTGAAACGGATTCGCTACCACGGAGCTGGCCGGACCGATATCAACATCAAGCGGTGCGCTATAATGAAGAGGCGCAATGCCGATTGTGGCAAAATACGACGGCCCATTAAGAAGAACAAAATTGCGGAACAGATCGGGAGGTATGTATCGGGAATGGGTTAGGCAATTAGTTTTCCTCGAGAAAAAGGAAAGAGAGAGAGAGAGAGAGGGACAGAGAAATAGTGAAAAAAGCAGGTTAGTTCGTTAATGAAAGTTTGCTTTTAGTTTGGCCGCATGCCTGCTTTATCGTTTGTTATTGGTACGAGATTTGCGCGACTTGTATTTCGCATGTGTCAACTAAAGTCACGGATGCACGCGTTCTCACAAAGGATCACGAACGAGAGAATCCTCCAACTTTACCCCAATCGAATTTATGCTCCTCTATGTTGGGTTCGCATTGCTCTCGGGCACAGCATGCTATGCGAGCGCTTCGAAGTAGCTAGACAAGCTCTAGGCACAACGTATCGAAATCTTTTTTCAAAAGGAGAGAAAATACGAAAAAATAGTCATCATAAAAGATGTGTGACCTCGGTTTGCATAATTTGGCAATCGTTCTTCAGCTGATAACAATTGTCATTTTTTTGTCAACGCAAATAAAGATTTACCAAAAAGCCTTTGCGTTTTTAAACAGTGCTGTGGGAAACCATGGGAAAGAAGATGTAGAATGTGTGTGAGTGCAACGCTGCGCGCGCTTTGTAAACAAATAGGACCAACTTTTTTTTCTTCTTTCTGGTTAACCCCACGCTCCGACAGCAGCGAGCGATAAAGGAAGAAGGGCACATGCGTGTCGGCATTTTATTGCCTGTTAACTAAAACACACGCCATCCATCCCACCATGCTTTCGAACAAGCTACCGGCATTGATTCCCGTGACGCTGCAATACCGTTGCTAATGGGTCCGTGATACCCCGTGGGACTTGTAGGGCGAGATTGCTGATATCAGAACGGTCCTTTGGCTGTTGGCGTTGGCGTGGCGTAATAAACAGGGACTGTCGGTGTGTGCTTTATGATGATTATTTGTTTTGGCTCGTCTCGTTTTCGCACCTGTGTTGGGGGTGCGGATTATCTCATCAAAAACGCGTGAGAGACGCCACATGTCCGCAATGCTATGGTACGGATGGTAGCGTGACACCAGTCGTCGGAGACTGTGTAAAATCGATAACGCACATTGATTCGATTTGGTGAAGAGGCGGCCAGATGTGCGCACACATCGCGAAAAAGTGTTTCGTACGGGATGATGGAAAATCGACGTCGAGGAACATGAATGACTTAAAGAAACAAAACATTAATTTTAAGATAGACGGAAATAAAGGAAATTGTTCAGTCAATGGACAATAAACGTTAAAGAAGCTTTAGATAACAGGCAACCTTGTATCCGACACATTTTTTAAACGTTATCATTAATGTTTTTAAAATCAAAAAGAGATAATTGCTGATGATGAGTTCTTGATGAGCTATTATCAAATTAATCTATTTTCGACCTATTCGTTCTGTCTACGGAGGAACAGTTCGGATATAATTTGTTACATGCATGGTGCTATGTTGATTCGAAGGTTTGACAGACTTTGGTTAAAACTGTTATCTCTATTCCGCCAATCGCCTTTAGTATCATCTTGGTATGATAATGCCGGGGTGCCGGTCAGATCAAAAGATCACAGCCTTTTTTCATGTCATACAAATTGATAGATTCAACAGCTTCCGGTGGACATTATATCTCAAATCACAGAACGATCAAACCATCGAGCGAAGTTTTCTGAGGCAATGTCTGTTCCAAATATATTGATAAGATTATCAGCTTTTGCTTGTCTATTTTGTCAATATGTTTGTTACAATTTACGATTGAAGTGAAAACTGTATAAACTTTTCCTAAAATTATTATTATTATTATTTTTTTATTTAATTTGAAGAATGTTTTTATCTGAAAGGTTTTTTTTGGTTGTAAAGAGTATTGTGGTATACTATCTGTTTAAAAACAAAGCCAATATTCTATTGAATAGTATCTTACACCTTAATTTTGAAAGAGGATACTTGTTGCTTCTTAATGTTTTCTACCGCATGGTCGCAGTATATCGATTTCGTATCCCAAAACACCGGTCCCGAAACATCATATCTTGGCTATTTATTTTTCTGATATGTCCACCGTTATTCCCCTCCTTTGTTACCATTCACCAAGGCTCGCCGGTCTCTCACGATACTTAACTGCGGGAATAACAGCTGCAACATAAGGGATATGTCTTGTTTTCTACCGTTTTCCCTGCCATAACCATTGGTGCTTTCTTTTATTCTGCAATATTGTGTTGTTCTTTGCCTTGTTATACACGTTCAGCTGGCAGCCATCAGCTGTCCCCTTACACGGACGGACGATCGTTGCTTCGCAATGGTTAATTATCATTTATCAATAGACTGTTTACTGTAACGCTTTTTCCTATATAGTACAGAAACATATTTTTAAGCTTTACTTTAATGTCCAAAATACCCTAGCAGTGAGTCGGTTTTTGGAATTCATTGAGCAAGTTCTTATGTGCTTTAGTACTAAAATTTAAAGAAATCATTTCAGTTTTGTCTTTAGTACCGATACTAAACACTACATTGTCAAGAAGTTATTTTAGTGATATTAACCCTTTTTATTGTTTATTTTTCTTCCAGCAACACCTTGCTCTACATCAAATTTCTTCTCCTATGGGCGTCCGTAATTACAGCAGACTTTTTGCTCGAATTCCGTTTCGAGTTTTTATGGCCATTTTGGTTGCTGCTTCGTTCAATATATGACTCCTACAAGTATAAAGGATTGGTATGTTGCATCTAGAGAAGCAGCGATGGAATTCTTTTTATACCAAATATTGTTAATTACTTTATTTGTTACTTTTTACTACATTTTAGGCGTTTTCCGTATTGTTCGTCTGCATAGCGGTCACATCAGATCTGGTCTGCCTGTTTTTCATACCCGTTCAGTGGCTATTTTTTGCCGCCAGTACATACGTTTGGGTGCAGTATGTTTGGCATACAGGTATGAATGAACATCACTGCTATTTCTATGATAGGCATTATGACACATTTACTTTTGTCGTTTATTGAATAAATTTTAGATAAAGGAATCTGTTTGCCAACGATAATACTGTGGATATTGTTCGTATATCTGGAGGCTGCCATACGATGGAAGGACAGTCGAAATATACCGCATCTAAATCTCTGCCGACCATTTGCCGCCCATTGGTATGTGCAATAATGAATTAATCACTAGCAATATGGTCTTTGTCATGGTGTAATGGATGAATATTATTTTATGAAAATATTTCAGTATTGGCTATCCGGTGGTGACGCTTGGATTCGGTTTCAAGAGCTACGTCGGCTATCGCATACGACAACGGAAGCAGCGCGAGGTGGCAAAGGATAATGACTTCTACATGCAGTTGCTTCAGGAAGCATTGCCGAAGGAAGAATCGAGAGCATTGGAGCCGTTGGCCGATGGAGCAACTGGTACGGGAGGAAGCGAGCAGCTGACTGCACCGAAGGAACTAGTAGCCGTACCGATGTCGAATAACAATAATAGTCTGAATAACAGTAGCAGTAGCACTACGAGTAACCGAAGTGATACAGGACAGCACCACCATCACAATCATCATAATCACAATCATCATCACCATAATCATCAACAGCAGCAGCAGCAGCAGCAGCAGCATGTGAATCACAGTAAAAGTTCCCAAAGCTACAAGTCGACGAGCAGTAGTTCCGTAGCGACGGCACATGTTAATGGGCACGTTGGCAGTGGCAGCTCACCGTCATCGTCGAGTAGTACGATGAACGGGGGTCTGAATCACTCATCCCATCAACAGCAAGGCTCTTCCAAGCATCGGAAAAGTTTGGACAAGGATGGCAGTGCCAGCAGCAATGCATCGTCCAATTCATCCAGCACGTTCAATGCCGGTAGTAAGATGAACGGTGGCAGCGGTGGTAACGGTGGAACCTGCTACTTCCCCCCGACCACCACATTCCAGCAGATTGGTCACAGCAGCTCCTCCAGCAGTAGCACCAGTAGCAACAGTAGTAACAGCGGTAGTACCACAATCAGTACAAAAGAAATCACTAACACAGCAAATCGTGGTAACGATCATAATGGCAGCATTCACTGCAACGGCAGCACGGGGGCGAAAGAATCTAAGGAAAGCACCATGCAAGGACTAACAGCCCGCAAAGATTACGAAAAGGAGACAAGTAACAGTAGTAACTCGACCGGTTCGAACAGTACGTCCTCGTCTAGCTCTGGTAAGCACGGCAATGGGCAACCGGTGGCATCCAATCGCTCGAAAAGCCCAACCGATAGCGGTGCGTTAGGAAATAAATCGAATGTCGGTAAACCGAACGGTCACATCGCACAATACCACCAAACGGAACTGGTACAACAGGGGACGGTTCAAGAAGTAACAGCACCTGGACCCGAACCGAAAGGAGGTCGTTCGGGGCGGAAAAATCGACTCAAGAAAGCTGCCGAGCAGGCTAATTTGTCCGCAATCGCTAAGCTGTGTGCGACGCTTGCACTAGCCTCCTCGGTAACAACGCTTACGACGACGGCTGCGGCCACTACATCAACCGGTGGTGGGAACGATAAGGGAACAACCATCACAGCGTCTTCGTACACCACCTCCGGCAGTGTGTCGTGTGCCTCCGTTAAAGACAATCACCAGCACAACGGCGAACAGGTGAAGGACGTCAGGGATGCTTCCAACGGCAGCAGTAGAAGCGGTAATGTGCCAGATGGTAAATCAGACGGTAGCGTCTCACCGTCGGCAACTGTGACGCACAAAACGGCACCAAGCGCAACGGGATCATCTGGTCAGGGTTCATCTAACGTGTCTTCTCCACCGGTTGCAACCGTGGTCGTTCAGAAGGTATGCGAAACATGTCCACGACTCGAAGGAGACTTGAAGAAATTGCGGACCGAGTTGTCATCTCACCGGCAGACAGAGAATGAGTTGCGTCAAAAGTATGATTCCAATACGAACAATCTGAAGGCGTGTCTACAGGCCAAACTGAAGGACTACGATGAACTGCAAACCAGGTAAGCGAAAAACCGCATCCAGAATCGTACGGCTTCGTATTGAAATGTGTTGCTTTCTTTCACCGCAGATATCAAGAGCATTGCAACCAACGGCAACAGGAACGTCAGAATTTGCAAACCGTTGAGAGACGGTTGGGTGAAGAACGACGACACCGACAATCGCTGGAGGCGCAGCTCAACAATGAGCGCAAATATCGCAAGCAGGCTGAGGAAAAGGCGGCCCGTGCCGAGTGTAGCGAGGCATGCAAAATGAAGAAGCAGCAGATGGAAATCGAGATTGATAAACTGCAGAACGAACTGCATAACCTAGACGAGGCCAAGCTAATGGCCGAAAAGCAGGCGCGTAATTACGAGCAGGAGGTAATTCGTTACCATTATTTTAATGCATTTGATATGTGAGGGTTTGTTTCTATTTATTGCTTGCAGATGCGAAAGATGGAGCTGCAGTTACGAAATCGAGATGTTCAGCAAAACACCGAAGTGTTGATGAGTGCACTGGCCGCAATGCAGGACAAGAACGCAACGCTGGAGAAGAGCCTATCTGCCGAAACGAGATTTAAGCTGGACTTATTCTCAGCCCTCGGTGGCACAAGGCGAGAGGTTGAAATTCTCACTGGTATGTGGCGAACGAAAACCGGGTAAAACAATCAGCGAACAAACGTTTACATAAATTGCGCACTTTTTTCATTGTAGGTTCGTTGCGCGAGAAGGAAAAGGAAATACTTGAACTTAATGCAAAAATCGTACAGCTCTTGGCAGTCATGCCTTCGGAAAACCTTTGCCTAACTAGCCACGGTGGTGGCACGGGAACGGACGGTGCATCGATGATGCGGTTGGCTGATGCACCTCAACTTTTGCCACAATCCATGACGAGCGGGCATCTGAATGGAATTGGACAGAACAGTGGAGGTGGCGGCACGGGTGCAGGTGGCGGAGGTGGTATCAGCCAACAGCCAAGCCCAATGTCGCACATGGTGCAGAACGGACCATCGTTCTGCAGTCAATTAGGCAGCCTCGGGGTGCTGACGTCCACGATGACGACACTTCCTTCGTCGTCGGTGCTGTCCGGTCCGCACTCGAGCACCGGCACTGGTAGCAACGGAGGACAAATAGTACAAATGCAAAGCTCGAACAACGGTGGCTCGAACGCGGGCAACTGTCCCTCCGGTCTCGATCCGAATGCTACAATTTACACGCCGAAGAACAACGGCATGGTCGGCGGTACTGAAGCCTGACCGCATGAGATATCGTTTTTTCCGCCCAGCAACGTCTCCTACTCAGCGCTCACCTCGTCATCTCTACCGCTGTTTGTAAGCCTACCCGGTAACAGCCACACTAACACCACATCCACCACCACTACCACGGCCACCAGCAGCAACGGTTGCAATCTAATAAGCGCTAGCGTGGCCAACCTGGCGCAACAATTGAACGCACATCAGGCTCAACACTCGTCAGGCGTTTCGGGAGCAAACAGTTTACTTTCCTCGTCACACTCTCCTTCCTTGCTGCTGTCGCCACATAACCACCCGGTTCATGTGCATCATCATCATCATCATCCCCAGCAGCAGTATCATCAGCAAAAGCAACAGTCCCATCAACAGCAGCATCGGCAGCATCAGTCAAATGATCCGTTCGCTTAATGCCATTCATTAGCATAATATTTTTTTTTATCCCGGGATTTTCATTTTTTTCTTCTTCTTAAGCTTATTCAATATTTTTCCCTTCGAACCATTTGATTAATGGTGTAGTTTCTTCCTTCCGCAGTGGTGATATTTCGCTACTCGGAAAGCTCTTTCTCTTCTACGCTATTCAATGTAAACACAGTTTTGCTGTCGAGCTCTTGGACAACGATATTGATCTCATATGAAATAATCTCCCAGACGAGCTTGTCTGTTTTCACACTGGTGAACATACTACGCGCTGCATAACAGGTAACCTAAAGTTTCAAACAAAATTGATCTGATATGCTAGTTTGCTTTTTATTTTCCTTTACTAAGTTCCTAAGTTAAATCTTCTCTGAACACTATCCAGTGGATGCTAGTAAGTGTTCCACTACGCTGAACATGACTCTGATCTGTTAGTTCGTAACATTAGGTAGCTTTTAGACATACGGGGTGTTACATTTTGGAGCGACTTCTTCAAAAAGGTTCATCCTTAGCTGAAGCTGGAGCTTATTGTTTTCAAATTGGCAACGTACTTAACTGTTGTAATCTGTAATCTCTGTAATGCTGGACTAAACTACTAAACTTTTTTTTCGCAAGCTTTTCTAATGGCAATTACCCTGTTGAACGGTTTGTTCTCTGAAAACAAAAAGCAACAAAAATCTATTGTTAGAAATATTCAGTTCCTTTTTTCTATTTTTTAATTAAAGCAAAATTACTTTCACACAAATTATAGATGAGAAATGCTACTCACAAACCCTTATTCACAACCCCAGCAGTACATGTTTTCATTCCTCCGCTGGTTCCCAATATTTTAAACGCCACAATGCTTAGCCAACCGGTTTGTAACTTGCAAAACAAAAACATACATGAAAATGAGAATTATCTTGCCGGGAAGGAGGAAAATGCAGACATAATGTTGTGATATTCATATTACTTAAATATATATATATATATATATATACACGTACAATATATATATTCTTACATATATGTATTTTTACAATTAATCGTAACTCTAGATTGTTTATCATGTACACACTCAAGCGCCGATTTGGTGACATCAACTATTGGCGCTAATCGAACCACACTTCCACCACTACTACACATCTTTGGGGCGATATCTTTTGGAGTTACTACGCAAAAAGTGTTTAAAATTTTTGAATGACAGGAGCAATCTGAAATCGTTTATTTAATTAATATGCCGATAATCAATTGCACTTTCCTTGCCTCGACTGCATACTGCCGCAAGTACTGATGAGCTTTGTACAGACGACAGGCTGGGAAGCGCTTATGTGCAAGTTTGGATGTCCAGTGACTTTTTATCTCCTGAATGCTTACATCCAACTAAACAGTGGATATTGCATCTTCAATAGATTGATGTTTGGTGACCAGCTACACCATTGACACATGTATTTAAGAATAAAGCCGAGAAGAACTCTATGAGGGATTGACGTACGTTGATAAAAGCCCAGACGACTTCACCTTTCGCTTGGCAGTTTATATAAAAAATGTAATGAATTTTTCGATGATTATCCTCGATCAATGGACGTTTGGTGCGTTCGATCTTTCTACAGTACAGTAAAGTAGTACTGTGAAGAATAGGCTGTTTTAGGCTGTTTGTCTATTAACGTCTTGCAAAAAGTGCTCACAACTCTCAGTGTGAAGAAGTGTCGTCTGTGCAAAGCCAAATGTTCGAAGAATGTTAAGTTAAGCTAAATTGCTTCTGAATGCATCGTTTTGTTTTTGTTCATCCATAACAGCACGAACGATTTAGCCGTTAGTCGTTTTGCAGAATGTTTTATTTGCAATGCCATTAACTCATCCGTTTAGTTGCTTTTATATCACAACACAAATTGATTGCAATTTCCGTAAACGAAAGTGTCGCTAAAAACATCATCATTTGCGACAAGGCAACTTTGTGAATGCTGAAATTAAGGCTACCACGAAAGCTTGTCTAGTCCGAGCCTGTGTCGGAAGGGTGACTAACAAAAAAAAAATACCAACAACAGCCACGATTGTTCTGGGTGACGAAGCTGGACGAAATTACAAACTAAAGAAGAAGCATATAATTTATCATAGAACATAATTTGTAAGATGCGCAAAGTGCAAAAGAACAAAAGAAAATACCGAAACCATGACAAGCCAAGCACTAACGTACGAATACAATTGAAGTAGAAATGCGACGAACGGAGAAACACGCGCGCAATGAAACATGTATTATAGAGGGAAACAAGTAGAGAAAAGCAGCACATCGCAAAGGAGAGAGACAATTAGTAAACGATAAGGAAATACACTTACACGGACAGCAAATACAACATACTGCAAGAAATATCGAGATTGGTTAAGGATAAAAACAAGTGAAAACATAAAGAACATAAAATCTGACGAATGCAGACAAGATATGGTGTAATCACACTAAAGAAAATAAACCAGAAAGTGATAATGCAAATGTAAAAATGGAAGCCGAAAAACATTATGTTCTGATGATACCTTACCGAACGATGCTAAAAACTAGTAAAATTGATCCGAAAAAAATAATGGCAATGCTAACAAATTCCGATGTACCCGAAGTGACAGTGAGATGATCACACTTATGAAGTCGTTTGAACTTTTACCTTACGTGGGTCAAAGTTCAGCACCGAAAACAAATGCAAATTCTATCCCGAAGCAAGACGATAGTCAGTCTTCTGCTACGGGTAAATAATGTCAAGTAAAAGCAGTAATGGCAGGCCGAGACTTCTTGAGGTTATGGTGCCACAAAAGAAGAAATAATTTAAATAATCTTTATTTCTGGTTATCTTTTTTAGTTCCTATGCCCGTTGTTTTCGTTCAATTTTCTTGTGGAAGTCTTTCCTATAGTTCATATATGCCCGAAGAAATTTTGTAGCCATTTGCATGTAGCTGAAACACAAGCAGAATATGAAAACAAAAGTTAAAAATCAGCACAATTTCCAAAACGAAGTTTTACGGAACCAGCATGATCCTCTGGCGCCTTCTCCGTAGGAGAGTCGCAAACCAATTCTGTCTCTTATACCTGCGTATTCCAAGATTTAAAAGGATTAAAAGGGTTTCTTTTCAAATGTGTTTTCTCATCCTTCCTATTGCAATAACATTCCAGTGCGTTTGTATCGTTGTTCCATGTACACTAAATTTATTGTGAGGAGAACTACACTTAACTAAATCATACAGCTTGTTTCTATACTTTCGTTCATCGCTGATGTTCATTTGTCGTCTATGAATGTCCTTGTGATCCTTCACGTGAAATGTACCAATATCTTCCTATTCGGGGTAGCAAGTCTTACGAAATATTAGAAAATCCACTGTATTCAAAATAATGGGTATAGTTTCATTCTATGATCTTTATCATATCGAAGCTAAGCTCGGTTGTGTAGATAAAAGGATCGAAAACAAATGGCGGTACATGCTGTACACACAACTCAGTAACTAACAAATGCTATGATGTAAAACGTCATTTAAAAAACATAAAAAAACGTTTTTGTTCGTTGTGCGCGATAGTTTCTCAGTGCTGCTGAAGACATACTTTTTCGCGTGAAAGCTGCACCTCGTACGTTTCCTGTGCGTCGTAACGTTCCACGTTAGTGTGGCCGGTCTCCTCTGCGGAGTATTGCACTTCCAGTAGCACGATGAATTCTTTCGGAAAGCATACATCGCCTTCACAAAGGTTTAGCTTAAAATTGACCGCAATCGGCGATGGATCGTTTCCATTCGTTGACGCATCGTTTGCCGGTGGTGCGATGAGTAGCTGCAGTGATTGGCCGGAAGCGGTATCGATCGTTCCCTTGGTGCACTCGCAACCCCACTCAGTCGATGGCAGCTCGAGGGACCATTGCTGTGGTGCACCGTCCGTCAGTTTGGTTGCCTTACCAGGGAAGGTTAGATTAAACGTTAAACGTAACGAGCTCTGACCAGCACCGGGATGCATTTTGATTGGACGGGTTGGTTTCAGGGTGGTGCCCGATCGACGATCTTCAACCACACTGTCCAGCTCTTCCGGTACGCGGAAGTTTAACTTCAACGGACGGACGGTGCAATCGGTGAGATTTGCGACCAGCAGTTCATGATTGTTCGTGTCGGCAATGTACAAAAGCTGCCCGGAACGATCGAGGCAAAGGCCGGCCGGTTCGCTGAAACGTCGAACGGAACCATTTGCTTCACGGAACTCGCACGTCGTAGCGCAGTTTGTCGATACGTCAATTTTCTTTATCTTGTGATTGTACGTGTCGGCGAAATAAATGCAACCATCCTTCGGATTGTATGCCACACCGAGTGGATGCTGGAACTTTGCCGCATACTGTTTTCCATCCACATCACCGAAAGCGAACAGATCCTGCAGAGAACGGAACAAACCATGGTTCGGTTATGGATGAATGAAGCTTGGTTTGTATCTACTTACCAGCGGATTTCGATCGCCACCAGCCACGGCCATCACCTTTCCATCGGCGAGTGAAATTTTCCTGATGGCGGAACTTTCGCTGTCCGCTAGATAAACTTCCTTCGCCACGCGGTTAATAGCCAAACCGGATGGTTGCGCAAATGCAGCACTGTGTGGGTACGACGTGTTACGATTCTGTTCATGGCCACTGCCCGCAATGGCCCAGCACGTACCGGCACCGTACTTCTTGAACTTCCACCAGATCGTATCCTCTAGAAAGATGGCCCAGATCTGATGAATTCCAGCCATCGCTATCAACAGCACATCCTTCGAGGGAACGCTCGTTTCATCCGCATGGAACGACATATCCAGATCGCGCGTCGAATACACGGCCACGTCCCACGGAGAGGATAGTAACTGATCGCGGCCACTCTTGCCTCCCGTACGATCGTTGCCCTGCGTACCGTTTCCGGCGATGGTGCTTACTTGCTGCGTCTTGAGATCGATTCTTCGGACGGCATGGTTTTCGTTGTCTGCTACAAACACCACATCCGTCCCTTGGAAGGCAACACCCTGAGGAGCGTTAAAACGTGCCTTCGAAAAGTTGCCATCTAAAAATCCACTCTGCTTCCCGCCAATCTTGTGGAGCACCGTCCCAGCAGAATCGATTATCAATACACGATGGTTGCCCGAATCAGAAACGGCGAACAGTTGCTCCTCGCTGCTATCCTTATCACCGTCCAGGGTGGGAACGGAACAGGCGATCTTGCCAGGAAATTTCATGTTCGAAGCAATCGTACCCGTGCCGGTCAGATTGAGCGGCAACGAATGGCGTTGAATTTCGCCCTTTTCCCTGTAGAACCGTATGGCACTGCCGACGTACAGCTTCAGATCCTCGAAGTTTCCCTCACCCATAATCACGAACAGTGGGTTCGCTCGTGGTCCCAGTATCATCAGTGTTGGCCAGCACTGTACACGCAGTTTGCGCCACATGGCCGATACATTATCGTTGACGACCGGGTGCGAAATTTCGTACCGTTCGACCGCTGCTCGAATATTGTTCGATTCTTTCTCGTTCTTGAACTTGGCGCTATGCACACCGATCACTGCCAGCCCTTCTTCGATCGGATACATGTGCTCCAGGCGTTTCAGATTCGGCAGGATGTGCATACAGTTGATGCAGCAGTAGGTGAAAAAATCTAGCACAACCACTTTCCCCCGCAGGGAACCTTGTAGCGTCAATGCTTCGGTCACGTTGAACCAATCCAATCCGTCCGGAAATTCGGCTGTAACACTTTTCCCATCACGATCGGCCACCTTCAGATAGTCCAGGACAAGCTTTTGCCGTTTAGCTGCGTTACTGCCGGCGGCAAGCAGATCGTCCGCCAGCTGATTGCTGTTGCAGGCCAAGACCTCCATCATGTCCTGACCTTCGGGCGATGAGCTCATTCTGGAACCAATTTTGACGACGTTGGGAAGGATATCGGGAAGACACTGGGTAAGGTGACGATAATTTCGGGAGTGTTCACGAACCGCAGCTATTGTTTTGATCGGTGACGTTTTGTATTGGAATGCAGCGGTTTGACGGATCGTAGCAATCCGCGAGAAACGTCCCAAAACAATAAACAGAGCCATGTGTGTTTTGGAGCCGCTTGCTTTCAGATGAATTGTGCTGGTGAACGGATAGCAATGATGCAGTAAAGAGCGAGCGGTATGATAACGTTTTTAAAACTATCGTAAAAGTGTTTTTTTAAAGAAACTCCCTTCTCTGTAGTGTTTCTTTTGACAGAATGTCACAGACGAGCGCAACGAAACAAGGGAAAATATCGCACTACGACGTATTGCAAGTCGCTCACAATGCTTCTCTGGAGGAAATTAGAAAATCCTACCAAGCGTTAGCCCTGCAGTACCATCCGGACAAGCGAAAAAGCAAATCACCGCAATCTGACGAATCGGACCACTTCATCTGTATCGATCAGGCTTGGAAAACATTGCGGGACGATCGGTTGCGACGAATCTATGATGCCGAACTGATGCAACAGACGGAGGAATACTTTGTGAATGAAATTCTCACGGGTAGAGATTTTGAACGTGACGAAGAGGGAAGCTTTTGGTTCCACACGTGCCGCTGCGGTGGATATTATATTCTGCCGGAGGAAGCTCCCATTCACGAACCGATTTACGTTTCTTGTGACGAATGTTCTTTAGTGGTACAGGTTAATCTGGATAAAAAGCTTTAAAATTGCTTCAAAACATGGTGAGAGTTTGTGGTTTGGAATAATTATTCACATTTGTGGAAAATATAGAAGGATACGAATGAAAATACGGGAGATATTTAAACTTATCGTTTTCGTACCGCCGGTTGTACGCATCTTCCGAACTGATCGTTTGTGACCTGCGTGTATATACCTCGGCAGTAGGAAACGTCAAAAAATGTCAACTTTTCCGTCGCGTCATTAAAAAAATTGGATTGAAGAAGTTTTTCCTTCTCCAGCAAAGTAAACGCGTTTTGTGAATAATTTCGTTGTGCAAAAGTTGGTTGCGTGTGTTATAGCGGAAAAGAAAACCATCTTCCTCGTCACCATGAATGCATTCGGCGATAATTTCGAACAACAGTCGGAAGTCGACCCGGCGGCCGAGTTTTTGGCCCGCGAACAGAACGCCCTCGCTGGACTGGAGGATGAAATTCCGCCCGTGGCTGGTGCAGCAACGATGGACACGAACGGTTCCGTCAATGGTGATCCCGTACCGAAATCAGGTTCGTGTGTAAACGTGTGCAGCAGCACCAAATATATCGTTGCGGTAGAAAACGTTCGCAGCAACATTTGTGCGTCCCTAGATGCGTCATGCCCAGTGTTGTTCCGCCCATTCGTCGTAATGCTAGGGTGCTAGGAATGATCGATACATTAGTCATCCATCGGAGGGGCAAGGCAGGGGCACCGATTGCATCCCCTTTCCAGTGTGAATGTGCAATGGATCATGTTTGAAATCATCCCCAAAAACCCTTACAACATACTCTGGCTCAAGTATCTCATTCGATAGCTTGTCGTTTGCTTCGTTAATCCAATTAACTAGCATGGCACCGAAAAGTGTGTTGTGTTTTGGATCAGAGTTTCTAGCGAAATAGCTCTGGCAGATGTTTTCCGCCAACTTACTAGTAGTGCTTTGCTGTCCTAATTGTGTTTATCGTACTTTCCAGCCCACACGTACTGTTGTTATATGTAAAAGCTTATCTACATTTTCGCACAGCCTCCTCCGATGCTTTGTTGTTTCGTTATGTTTTCTGATTCCTTCCCTACCATTGCGTATGCCACGAACATATGTTCTCCGCCTTCAATGGTCGCGTGTGTTTGCTTGTCTGTTGCCCCAAAATGGTCATTTTTACCATCATTAATTTCCATCCAACATAAGACGAATGTGGCTAAAAAAAGGAAGCTATTTTCATCACAATCCATACGTGTTATTTATCCATTGCCAATACCCTTCCGTGCCACAAAAACACACCGCTGCAGCGAAAGAGCATGTAATTTTCTAATCAAATTTTTGTTCGTTTCATGTTTTTCTTTTATTCTTTCTTTTTCCGGATACATCTCAACACACTCTCACGCCTTACCGTGGGCCACTTTGAACGAACTGTTTGTTTGGTTTTACTTTATACTTCGTTTCGTCGCTTGTTAACCACATGGTGGATATGCGTATTTGTTGTCTATACTAACGGCAAACAATACCACTCATTCATTTTTGGCCGAATCTAAAACCAAAAATTACATTAACCGGTTATCAAACATCACACAAACATTGTTTGCTAAATTCTTATACTCTCGAACGTTGTTCTTTTACTTCACAAAAAATGGGAAAACAATCACAAAAAAAACTCTATCGTACACACGAACTACACACGAAAAAAAATGAAAACACAGAATCGACAGGACTCGAAAACGAGCTTAATGGAAGCTTTGAAATGATCAGTAATGCCGATGCGCAAGATCCGCCCACTACTGCCGATAATTATCACAACACAGGTAAATAAATTACTAACAACAAATGGTTTGTTACTAAACCACACACCAAAATCTGCCGGGTGTATTGTAGATACTAGCAGGGTTAATTATCTTTCCTTCGACCATCAATAAGAAAGGTAGCTGTCGACTTAGATTATCCTTATGTTCCGTCTGCTTGAGTTTCTTCTTCTATATATCCATAGTTCAAACAAACTCGCATTTATATAACTTAATAATCATCATTTTTTATTATAAGCTCTCTTTAACAAAGTTTTAGGAGAAATGAGATGAAACACTTTCTTCGAATGCTGCGAATTCGGATAAAAATGGCGAAATTAATCGATTTATAAATAATTACAGTCAACTCCTTCATAACGAGCCCTTCATTTAAAAAAAATTGACATAACGAGCCTTCGGTCGCTTAATATGATCAGATGGCAGGAACCAAGTCTTGCCATAACGGCCTCAAATGAAGTGATAGAGCTGACAAATTTTCATAATTTATAGACAAATAGTATAAAGACAAAATCATACAATCTGTCCCTTTTTCTAATGCATACGTTGGCAAACATTATCATCCTGATGATGCAGTGATTCGATAAGTTATATGCCTGTTTGAGATGTATGCTATTTTTCCTTTTTGTTCCTTATTAATTCCTTCGGATAGATTAACGAATTATATGCTTTAAATAAGCTTCATTTTAGCGTGGAAGAGACCGGATAAAACTCGCTATAAGAGGTGGACTGTATATTATTGAAACTAATACACCCCTATTTGAACGTGTGATAAACCTTTTTTTTGCGGAAACAGTAATATACTATACAAGCGTCACTAATGCATGCCAACGTTCGCTCGTGTTGTGATTAGCATGATATAATGAAGTTACACAATTTCCAACCTTTCAAAAAAAAAAAAACAAAGCAAAACAGAATTTGGAATCAGATGGGAATGATCTACATATAGTTTATTTTTGAGCCCTTCTGTTTGGGACGTACGTTTTTTGTCGTATCTTTGGGCATGATTTTCCAACCACGAAAAAAACACATTTCACAGAGAAGCAAACAAAACAACCCTTCGCTTCGTTTATGTTTTAAGTAATGGCTAAGCTTACGTATTCATTGTCGTTATATGTTTCGTTCTTTTTAGTCTAATAATGTTTGTACAAATGTGTTTCTTTTTCTCGATCTCTTAGAAGATGATAATGATGATTTTGCAGGCTTCACAGGTAAGTGTTAACACGTCATGCGTTTTAAAACAAAATTCAAAAAACCAAACGTCTTATTGGGTCTTTTCTTATTTGTGTTAAGTTTTTTTCTCCCTAATTTGCATCAATTGTTTTTGTTATTAAAATAAGCCGTACATGTCTTTTCTTTGCGTACCTAAAACAGTATAATTTTGTACACATTTCTTTGCTGTAGTAAATGCAATGGCTGCGATAGTAGTGTTTACATTGGGCAAGAAACAAACAATTAAATTGTTGAATATTTAGCGTCTTTAGAAGAATTACTGTGATATAATAGTATCTTATTCGCAGCTCCTTTTTCTTTTGCATACTAGAATGTAATGTTAATAATAGTAAAGTAATACAGTGGGATAAATTTTTCTCTTTTTTCCTTGCAAAACTGTTTTTTTTTTTAAAGGAAATGTGTTGATCAATTTTTGCAACTAACGATGTGTGTTTTGCTCTTTTCTTACTCAATCTTTTCTGTAAAATGCAGTGCCAAAGCAGGTGACGGAGGAACCGGAAAAGATACGCAAATGGCGCGAAGATCAAAAGGCGCGGCTCGAGGAGAAGGATCGCGAGGAGGAGCGCAAGAAGGATGAGCTGCGTGAACAGGCCCGCAAGGAGCTGGAAGATTGGTACAAACATCACGAGGAAACGATCTCGAAAACGAAAGCCGCCAATAGGTAAGCGCTGATCAATCGAACCTTGCTCCATTGTCCGCCGCCACCACCACCATCACCTGGAGGATGATTTGTGTGTGTGTGTGTGTGTGTGTGTGTTTGAGTGGGTGGATGTGTTCTTACAATAATGCGTTGATAGTCCTCAACAAAGCAAAAAAACAAACGCATACACCACACCAACATATGTTGATAGTTTTGGTTTTACATTTCTAACCCACCTGAAACGTTCTTTTCTCTTTTGCTAAAAAAAAACAAAAAACCAAAAACGTAATGTACTAACCAATCAACTTTTGCGCCATTTGTTTGATAAAAATGCGCCAAAACACAGGGAATCGGCCAAGTAAGTAGAACAAAACAAAAAAAAAACAACAACAAACAGAAAGTTGTGTTCAAGTTTGGTTTGGCTTGTGTTTTGTATTTATTTTGTTTGTTTTCTTTTTTTTTAAATAATTTGATTAATATGATTTGCGGCTAGATTGATTAGTTGGATGAGTGTGTTTCTTAAACAAACAACAAAAAAATGAATGAATTGTGCTAATACCATTTTTTGAAAAGAATTTCCTAATTTCAAGTGTAGTACATAAAACTATTACTAACGTGTGCATCGGTTGAATGACATTTGTAATTCATAATGATTGGCATGTTACATGTTTTTTCGCGTTTCCCGTTTTCTCATCCCCCTGAGAAATGAAGCCTTTTACGAGTTTGTTCATTGCAAAGTTTCTTTGTTCTACTGCGATTACAGAAACGCCGAAAAACAGTTCGTGGCTGAGACGGACGAAATCGAACCGGGCACCGAATGGGAGCGGATTGCAAAACTCTGCGACTTTAACCCGAAAACGAACAAATCGAGCAAAGACATCTCTCGCATGCGTTCCATCATTTTGCAGCTGAAGCAAAACCCAATCCAGGCCACCAAGAAGGTTTAAACGTGCCTGTGAAGGCGAACACTACGGCATCCCCCTGGTCTGGCACAGCATCACCAACAAACACGGCACTCTTCGGTTGAGGGGTTAATTTGGCAGAGGGAAAAAAAGATTAGATCATTCATGATGATCGATCGTTGGAAAACTGCAAGGTGCAATACTGCTGCTAGGAAGGAAAGATGACCTTGGTGGGCAGAAGAATATAGAAGAAGAGTAAAGGATAATCCTTTAACATGCATACAATACAATAATGGAATTATTGCGGTTAATATAAATAATAATTATACAGACGTAGTATCACCGATGTTGCAAGATATATAAAAACGATCGCTGCAAGTCGTGTGAATGCTAATAGTGAGCAAAAAGAATATAATATGGTATATTTATATTATACGCTGTATAAGTAAACAGATTAAAGCTAAACACAGAATTCCTCTCACGTTAGGACTTACAAAACGCGTAGACAAACACGAAACATTCATATGCGGCAAAGCAGTTAGAGATAAAGAGATACGAATGGTGAAATAAATGAAAAACTACTGTACTGAAGTTGTCGCACTCTTGATGAACGGTGGTCGAAAGAAAAACAAATCAATACAATATATCGAATTTTATTTTATCCTTTCTCCTCCAAACAATTGGAAAGAACTCAACGCTGGCAAAGAATTCTTACTTAATATAATTCAATTCTTGGGGCGACCCGGTGGTGTATGTGATAAACGGCGCCCAGCAACTGATCACATTTTCACTCTATATCTTAAGTTGTACACGGTCGTGAAGGAATAGTTCCAACTTTATCAACTCTTTAGAGACTCAAAGAGCTAAGAGAAGCTTTTTTTTTTGAACGGCCCCAAATGGCGTTAAATGCGAGCTGAAGATGGATGTCCTGATGGTTATGTCCTGACGAAAATGCTCCTCTCAATATACCAATGCTTACAGGCATATGTGACAAGGATTCTGTCCAAAGCGACGTCATAGCTACGTTCAAAAAAATCCTCATAATGGTTTTTAGGTCCGAATGCGTACGACAACATACTTCATGAGGTGTACGATGAACTTACTATCGCACAATGAAAGGGGTGTTCAACATTATAAAAGTTTGTGGAGGTAATAGCTACGATTCCTATAAAATGTACCTATAGATGTCGCTTTTCAGGGTGTTATCTGATCTACCTGATCTATCTGATGTATCTCGTACCTCAATATCTTCATTCGCAGCCTGGTTCTATTACGATTAGAGTGTCCAGCATGTACGCCTGATGATGTGGATGACCTCCCTGAAGCCAGTAAATTAGCGAGAATCGACCGAAAAGTTTGCTCGCTAGGTGAACATTTCGATGAGATTAACTCGAAACAATCGTCCGAATATGTCGGGGACACTTTGTCAATGAGATACCAGTTGCCGTAAAGTCGCTCTCCATTACTATCTACTCCTAGTCCGGTATCTCCTTTATCCGCTCTGTGAAGGTTTCATTCGAAGAAGCGATTTCATCTGTCGATCATCGTTAGCTCGTCTGACAAGATATTCTGCATTCAACCACCCGTATAACTGGCGAGTTCCGCCTCACTGCTAACGTCCAATATTTAAATATTCTCAACAAACCAAGTTTTGTTACAGTAAAAACTAAACATACAAACACCAAAGTTTTGGGGGATGGTAAAACAAACCAACAAGACGTTTCTGTTTTATTATCATTTATCAAACACTACGGCCATCGTATTTTTTGTTGTTGTTCATCGAAAATAATTATTGTAGTTGATGTAGTTTGTGTAGTGAAACACCTGCTACTAGTAGGTACAAAACATACTGAATGGTGAGGTGTGCAATGGTTTTAAAAAATGTTCGCTTCTTGTTTTCTTATTATCATCGTGAATTTGAGTTTAATTAGTCCTTAATGATTGATAAAAATACTGCCTTAATAATTGGTCTTTTTTCAGTATCGCTTTTTGTGATGTTCTGCCGGCGACTTCCATTGCCAGTGAGGCTTATCGGAAGCTGCAAAACAGAGCATTTGCAGAAAGCATTGTTATTGACAAGACGGTTTATATTGTGATGAAGGTTTTCGTTTACTTATTACTGGTACTAAACATAATATGGTGTTTGTTACATACACATATGCTTTTATCATTTTATCATTAGTAACTTAACGATAGGAGATGTAAATGTGTGCGAATAAAGTATATTAAGAAGAAGACTTGTTTTTTTTAATATATATGTAGATCTCGTTGCAAAATAGCCTCATGAAATAAGCGTTTGGATTAAGTATTTAGGTCTAAAACAAACTGCAATGCTATGAAAAAAAAAACTAAGTTCTAAACTAATGCGTCATTAAGTATGCGGATACACTAAACTAGTTTACTATAATTATCTAAACAGTTTCCAACACGCTCTAAAATTCGGCGCTTACTAACTATCAATATTGAATGTTACTGAATTGCTATAAAAAATACTTTTCTTCAAAATTCCTTTCGTAAGTGAGTGAGTGAGTGTTGGTGCATGGTTCTGCATGTGTGTCTCTTTGTTTTGTTTTGTTGTTACAATGTGTTGCATTATTAGCATTAGTTGAGAATTTTTGAGAAAACAAAAAAAAAGACAAATCGAGATTACGATGCGACTTACAATATTATAACAACTAACAATGTTTGCATTTAGCAAATAGTGGTGTTTTCGATTACAATAATTTTGCATTTAAATATTTATATATGTATATGTATATATAGTAGTTTGCTTTGTGTTATTATATTAGTTGTTTGCATTTCCATTTTTTCCCCATCCCCTTTTGTTCGATGGCTTAACGCGGTTAAGGTTAAAAGCGTCCACATTTTATCCATTCCGTTACGTTCGATTATAAAATTTTGATTTAAAAACGTCTGGATCACCGATTCGATGGCATTTTGCACCATCCACCCATTCATCCCATTTATTGCATCGTTACAAATCTCTCTTCGACAGTAGTTAGTTGGCGCTATTTAGCAAAAAAACCTTCCGTCCTTAGTGCAATTCTTTGTGCCTTATATGTAAAAACCGTAGCATTGCATTTGTGTGCCCATTATTTGTGTTCTTCCGATGTTTACTTGTTTGCAACTCTTGCCGGTATTAGTGAGTTACTTTTGTGTTGAGGATAAATGATAATTAGAAGTTGAAACTTTGGCAAAGAACTGCTCGATTACGTATTACTTGGAAAGAATATTTCGATTATCGTGAGAGAACTTAAATGTTCATTGCCGGTTATGCTTTTTTTTCTCTTGCTCTTCTTTATCCTAACATTTGTATGATTTTATACTTTTTCCTTTCAGCGCCACATTCCCACAGTTAACGAACGAGTCCTATTGCTTTCTTGGTTCGATGTTTAAAGCTGTTACACGCTTTTTTATCATCATTTGCTTTCTTTTGCATACCATAAAAACTATTTTTGCGCTAGTTAGGTTATACAGAATACTATCGCTAACGAAGGTCCAGTTAACACATCCGTAAATGATTCTGTTTTTTTTTGTTTTTACACCGTACATTCATCACCCTCTACTTTATTTGTTGGTCCGGATTATTAGTAACTCGTTTGTAGCTTCGTATTATGAACAATATGATTAGTTTTACAAACGTTTGGATAGTTTTACTAGGCAAAGATAACAAAAAAAAACCAAACAAAATTGTATTTTAACCATTTTGATTAGTTCAAAAATTCATTGCTTTTACTGTTCGTTCTAATATTACTATCAACTATTATAGCCTTAGCCTGGTACATTGTTATTGGTGCATTTGGTGAATGGACATTTTGTATCGTGTGACAACAAACACGCGGAAGGACCTGGGTGTTGGTAAATGTAATTGAGGGAACCTTGAGGATGGTGGTTTTGCTGATGGCAGCAGAATAAGCTTAAACCGCAAACTAAAGCCAGTAGATAATTGTTTATAATATTTATAGCATTTGCTATAGATGAAAGTATCCAGTACTTTTCGTTTAAAGCAAACACTTGGAGCATTCGTATGGAGATCGATCGTTCATGGCGTACATATGTGTATATTGTTAGCAAATAAATCAGATTCCTGCTGCTGTGTGATCCTGCATGACTAACAAACTAATGTGTAATGTAAAACTAAATGGCAACCAAAAAGAGAAAAAAAAACACGATCCACTCTAGCATCGGGGCTAGAGGGTTAGTGACCGCCAACATACCGATTTCCTATTTATACGGGTATGTATATATGTATATTTGATTTTAACTCTTATTCTACACCGGCCAGTGCTTGTACTGTGGGTACAACAATATCACCGTACGTGCTACCTCTTTTAAAATAGTTCTCTCGCTATACTGCTAGCGAATGCTTGTTGTACTACTCCTCTGCGTGTAGCTATCATTACTATCATTACTATGCTTAATGGTCCATTAGAAAATCCTGTTTGTATTGCTACGTATCGTATAGTCTAGCGTGGTTTTTTTTTGGGTGTTATTGTATTTGCGCGGTTGCACTTAACGTTGGTGACATATCGTGGGAAAACGTGCTACAGGGATGTAATGGGGAAAAAGTGGGGAAGGAACTGTGTTTTTTTTTAAACGTTTACTAACCGTTACACTATTGTATTTCAACAGCTACCTGTGCTGATCTGCCTTACACATTAGTATTACAATTGATTGCTTGTCTGTTTTGCTAGTGTTTTTGCTATAAATTGTAGTAGTTTGAAATAGTTTAATTTTGTTTTTTTCATTCCATTTTAGTTACCAGTAACGCTAGAGCTTGGGTGCTAAATAGTGGTTGAGTGTGTAAGTTAGTGGAACGATTATAATAGCGGCGGTGCATCCGTTTAAAATATAGCTATATCATCTAGCGGAGAGTAATGTTTTTTTCCACAATTGTTTCCGTTTTCTCCTTTTTTGCGGGAGTTAGCAGATTCCTTTCGTACGTTTTGTTAGCATTGGTTGGTCCACAGTATAATATAATAGCTTCTTCCATGGTTAATTTCGACAACTGTTTCTTTCCTGCCTAACTGGCCTTCCTATCACTGGATTATATTGCCTTCAGCTTAAACTTTAAAATGAACTCATCAAAATTTTGCTCCGTTTTTGCGATGTTAGATCGTGAGTGAAAATTATGTGTAATTTAACACTAAACGCCAATATTGCTGTATTCAGTGTGCTGCTACACTGTGAGAAGAGATCTTTATCAATATTTGTCGTTCGACGGTTAATGTGGTCAATTGTAGCTGAAACAGATCGATAAATATAAAATTACCTTTTATATTGTTCGTGTAGTTGAAGGTTGATAATTCCGATAATTCCGACGACCTCTGCTGTATCAGTTAGAGATAGTCCAGCAGATATATTTCAGATGCTTCCCAAAACCAACAATTTCCAGATCTACAACAAGAAGTAATACAAATGTAATGTTCCGCTTCCAACACAGTCCCAATCTCTAACTTACCTTCGATGTTACATCCTTCGAACCCGATGTATTTGATCGTGTTCCAGGACAAAGCCGACAGCCCATCGCTTGTAATCGGACAGTGGCCGACGTTCAAATCTTCCAGCGTTTTTCCGCATCGTTCGTTTGCGATCGACTTTAAGAATTTGTCCGTAATGCTCGTGTGGGAAACGTTGAGCCGTACCAGGGGCATGACACGCAAACATTCGGCCGAATCGTCGCCAACGTTCTTGCACGACTCGAGATCGAGTGTGTCCAGCTGCGGACAGCTCTTTGCCAGCAGGCGTACAAACGCGTCATCAATCAGTGGGCAATTCTTTACGTATAAATGCTGCAGTTTGCCCAACCGCTGTATCATTGCGTTCAGGCCGGTACGGGTAAACCGATAGTTGCCCTCGGTTAGGGTAAGGCTACGCAGGTGAGGACACTTTTCGGCCATCAGCGTCAAGATACCGTCGGTGATCGTGGATGTCGACAGATTTATTCTGGTGAGCGAGGAGTTCAACAACAGCCGGGCCAGTTCCTCATCGTGGAAGCCTTTGTGAACGCGCACCACATTCAGAAAGATGGCATTCTTTACCAGCGCCGGTAGCAGCTCGAGATATTCGATGTTTTTGTATAGCTGTAAATTTTTAGCTACGAATCGGATACACCTGGGGACAGTGGGGGGAGATGAGAGAGGAACCATTTGGAACGGTTGTTGCGTAGGAGTAACAAAAAGCAGTGAAATGTGTGTGGGATGATCGGGGGTCCACCATATGGTTGTGACCTGGTTGCGTTATATACGTACGAATGGAACAGCGTCTCTGGCTGTGGACCAGCCCTAACACTCATTGTTGTAGCTTGCCGTGGTGGTTGCCAGTAAGTTGCACGTCACCGGGAACGCCGACGTTGGCAGGGATCTACGGGGGCACTTGGGTATAATTGCAAGGGCAGACGGATGGTGCGCGATCAACACGATAAAACAAATGGAACACTATTTACAACGAATATTCACGGTTGAATGGAGAAAAGCGACGTAGCAACACACGCAGTGGAATGTTTATAAACAAAGGCAACCAAGCACACTGTCATTCTGGGCTACCCTGTGTCGCGGCTTGCTCTGCTAGTACAGCGGTTATGATAATTCTGTTTAGAAAACAGAAATATTAGGAATAATAACGTTATAATTTGTGTATTTCGCTATCATTAAAAAAAAAACATTTGTTGATTGATTTCGACATTAGAGAAATTTAAAAAGAAAACAAAATTTTGTTCAAAAAATGTTATATGGGATTTTTTTTGACCAGTGTAGACATTTTATGCAACCCATAGTTTGGCATTGCATAATAACACGAGGTTGTCAAAAAGGAACTTGTCAATCTCCTAATCGGACGGTAAATAATTTCATCAGCAGGTATGTAATATTGCATTATTTAACAAGTTTTGCAAGAAAATCTATTAAAAATTTCCCTTTTGCAGCCATGGCCAATTTTGGAAGCAGCGACGCGACCAAACCAAACGTCGATCCTGAGTTACAGGACTTTCTGATGGCTGAAAACGAGCGTGCCCGGCTCAGCGCACAGGTAGGTCCGACCGGAAAAAGAAAAAAAACATCCCGAAACGAGTCATGGCATGATTCCTTTTCTTCGTCGCTTTGTTTCTAGATCCACGAGTTTACCGACATCTGCTGGGACAAGTGTGTGGAGAAACCGAGCAACAAACTGGACAGCCGGACGGAATCATGCTTAGCGAACTGTGTGAACCGTTTCGTCGATACGTCGCTTTTGATAACGCAGCGTTTTGCGCAAAGTTTGCAGAAGAGTCAAGGAATGTAAAGAACTTGCTATACACGGTACGCGGGGTTCCTTGGCCGTGCGGGGTGGGGAAAGCATTTCACGGGGAGTAGTTCTTAGTTTCGACCCTAAGCATGATGGTGTTCTGTTAAATATATGTGCCTGGAGGCACAAAAAAATACCTCTAAACATGGCTTTTCCGGCTATTGTGCGCTAATTTAAGCCGAAAATGAATTTTAAAATACACTTTAGTATTGTAAGAATCTCACAGAAGAAGGATCATTTAACATGGTACGAAAAATGATGCAATACAACAAAAAAAAAGAATTAATAAGCCGAAGCCGTAATCATTAATTATAAAAGCTCTTTGACCGTAAATGTTTGAAAACTTTAAATGGCATAGAAATAAACGTTTTAAATACGGATTAATTAGAAAATCCAGCAGAAGTAAAGATAACATAGTATAGCCAAAATGTGAATTAAACCCTTCCACAATACAGATTATAAAATAAGGCAAATGTTCCTTCCCTTCATCGTCGTAGGGTTTGGCTTTTCATGCCAAACTTTCCTTAAAATTATTTACTCTTAACGGGATGCTCAGTCGTACAGCGGGATCATTCCCAATGAGGTTCGCTGCCAGTTTGTGTCTTGTTACATAAAAACGAACGCCACGCAAAAGTGGCAAATATAAATGCAAAAGAAAAAGATTTTTTTCATTCATATCCAACATGTTTAAATACCTTTTTTCGATTAGTTTCAATCATTACCATTAGTGAGTAACTTTAAACAAGAAAAAAAACTGCTTATTATGCGATCACACATTTTGTTGTGTGGATTGCGCCGGCCGTACAACATATCAGCGTTTCAAGCAACACAACAAAATGTGCACGAAGTGGCCCAGTGGCCTGCTAGCAAATAAATAAACTCTGTAAGAAAATAACATCAAAACAGCTTCCTGGAAAGTGCATGTTCCGGTTGCTGGATTGATTGTTAACGATCATTTGATTGATGCTTTGATCATCATTTCTGTTTAACACAATGTCATGTTTTTAAATTTAATAATGTTTGTGCATAGATTCACGTTTCGAGTAATATAATTGATAGTTAGTTGGGTAAAACATACTAAACTCTCCACTACTGAATATGTAGTGCACACTGTAATCGGCTCAAAAAGCAGAATAAACGATCGCATTTGTGATGTATGTATGTTTTTCCAAACGAATTACACCCAAACGATTCATTTCCATTTGTCACCGTGCAATGCAACAATAAAATCAATTAAATACTGTTAAAAATTGCAACAGTTTCTCACATCGGTTTTTTTTAATGCAATAAAACAACAAAATATTTCCCAACCGACCGTCTGGGTTGAGTCGTTTTTCACTTTCCGTACAACGTTTCACACCCGATTGGGCATCGAAATCGTTCGGCAGACGGTTGGCGCCACCATGTTTTCTCACGTCCGCAAATCAGCATCCAGCGTTTTGCGAAGTTAAGGAGCTCTGATTATGCAAATGGCGCGACAGGTATTTGCGACCGTCTTAGTGTTTCACACATATCCTTGAACCCTTTCCCCATGTGTTGTGTCCTATTCTTTCCCTGCGCCAAAGGAGTTTTCCACCGGGAATGGGTGTACTGGGAAATAAGTCATCTATGTCACGTACTTTCAAAGTGCGTATGTGGAAAAATTACAACCAGCAGGTGGTATAAAAGCGACCAAGAACTGACATCCGACATTCAGTGAACTAACGGATTTCCGTCAGTGTAGTGTAAAGTCCCACTTTCTCTCTTTGCGTGGTGTTACTTAGTGCAACAAACCGTTTTTGTCCGGGGAAAACTGTTCCAGTACGGCAGGTTCCGGGACCAGGTAACAAGCAAGGTAATTGTCTCGGGAGCTGCAATTTTTAAGTTCTCTTCTTGTTCGTGGACAATAATTGTCGGCCTTAGTATACTAGTGCGAAGAAGAGTGTGCGCAAGTGTGTCTAGTTGTCGAGTTGTCTAGTGGTAAGTTTTGGTTCAGTGTAAGGTAGGTGAAGCGTATGATCATGCAATTCGTTCGTTTGGACATGTTTACTACACCAATTTCGGAGAATGCTTTGCAGTGTGTGTGTGTGTGTGGCTTGGCGCAAGTCCTGTGCGAGTGAGTGTTTTATTATGTGAGAAACGACAAGTTTCATCCCTTTGGAAGATGACACCACAAGGGTTATCTCTAGTTCCGATAAGATGTTAAAGTTTGTGCAGTATACGTGCCATAAGTTTTCGTACCAGTGCCAGTGCAGCCCGGCATCCTGCTTTGCACTCTAAGGTTTAGCTTTCAACCATTCCATTGCAGATGCGAAGATCGAAGGTGGATTCCTGCGGAACTGTGGTGCTACTATTCCTTGCACTGCTCTCCATAACGGGTACAAGTAGTGGATCACACCAGTACATGGAAACTTCGTCGCCGCGCAAGGCACACTACTGCGGGGCAAAGCTGAGCGATACGTTGGCCGAACTGTGCAACAGGTTTAATGGACTTCGGAAGAAAGCGGGTATGTGGACGGTGGTATAACTGCCCTCTGTCCCCCTGTCTTCATAATCGCAAGATCCGCTTCTTTATCTTTTGTAGACAACTTCCTAATGTCCAACCATGAGGCACACCTGCTGCATGACGTTCAGAATGATATGGAACAGCTCCGCACACTGCAGGATCAATCGTCCAATATGATCTACCAGGCGCTGGTGACGCTGCAGCATCTTAACTCGCACGAGCAAAACTTCCGACGTGTACGGCGCCAGGTGGTGGCCGAATGTTGCTATCAAAGCTGCACGATCGATACGCTGAAAAGCTACTGTGCCGACTAAAAGACTGATCGCGTGATGTTGGAAAGCTGCATGATCGTCATCTGCCGATGCTGCCACTGTCTGCCGCCTGTTGCAAAGCATTCGATTCTTCGCATTTCCTTACAAATACTATGTAGTGACCCTCTTTTGGGGCGCAATAAAACGCACTATGCACTATGCTATAGCTTCCCCCCTCTCACGAAGAGTTTGTGGATTTTTATTGCCGAACAATTTGCTGAAGTTCATCTGCACCGGCCCTACTGTTAGTCAGATTGAAGGGTTCTAATTCTGGATGTTTTTTTTCTTTCTTCTTTCGTACTGCAGACAATTTACTTACAGAGTGTGCTAAACTACAGCAAGACTGTGCGTGAAGATCATCGTAAACAAAGACGCACCATTGTTACCATCATGTCGTCTACAAATGGAGCCGGTAGCGGAACTTTCTACATGCTGCAAGTGTTGGCACTTCTCTGGACGATCGCAGTAGTATCGGCAAACAAGCGATACTGTGGTGCCGAGCTGGTCAAGGTATTATCCTTCCTGTGTGACGAATTCCCCGATCTGCATACATCGAGCAAGAAAGCTAGTAAGTCATCCAAAAAATGCTGGAAATCTTGGAATTTTCTGTATCCATTTTGTGTTCTGCTTCCCCACAACAGTGGATACCTTCATGAAGACGGACGTGAGCAATGATGAGTGGATGAACACGGACGATAATTCGCAGCAGCAGCAGCAGATGATAATGGATCAGCAGCTCCAATCAGTTGGTATGTCGGACGAACGGTCCTCCGTACCGGCCTGGATGAACATGGTATACCCGTCGAACTACATGTATCGCCATGGAGCGGGACACAACGAGCTGATACCGGCACGCTTCCGTAAAAGTCGCGGTGGCATTGTGGAGGAGTGCTGTTTGCGACCCTGTGGCTTGAACCAGTTGCTGCAGTATTGTAAGAAGGCCAGCGCATTTTAAGCCACCGCCAGGACATCGCAACTGTAGCACACACCGTTCACACAAGCGTTCGATCGATTAATCTCCATTATTGAATTGAATGTTGTCGAATCGTGGTATTGATGGATTTGAGGCCTGAGTGGACAGGGGGAATGATGCGTACAAAATCGTACAAAACAAAAACAAAAAAACAACAAATTTAACTACAAATCGTACACACTGCACTTCTGCAAATCTTACCTATAAATATGTAACCTAAGCTCACAAGCTCTCGCTGTTAATTATGGTCGCTTTCTATTTTACAATGTTGCTACACTTGCACGGTTGCGGCAAGCAGTTCAGATGATGTTGTAAGGATGCCTATTTAGCTAGCCAAAAACAGGCGTAGTACCATTGACCGGGTACGGTTATTAGTGGAAATTTGGAATTATACAATAAAAAACAAATCTATTAATTATTGGCCATTTGCAAACATTTGAAAACAAAAAAAAAAGCACAAACAAAATTGCATTACCGACGTGAAGTGAATTTATTGTAAACTGGTTTTGGTTGACTTTTTCTAAGCGGAAAGAACTAAGTTGTTGGGTAAGTTGTAGGCATGGGCTTACTTCTGTTTGATTTAATCTTGGGATTTGTGTGGTCAAAGTTGCCGATGTCGAAAAACCTTGGAGTGCAAGCCCAATCAGATGGATTAGTAAGGAAAATGCATCAAAGATAGAAGATGATAAATAAGGTTGGGATGTTCTCTGATTGGGGCACAACTCTTACCATTCGAATTATAATTTACGTACACACTCTCGTTTTTTATTCTACTGACATTCGACTGCTTTCATGAAGTAGTTGCCATGCATTGAAAAAGTAGTTTACTATATTCTTTTTCTTATTTTTCTTTTTCTTGACCTGCTCAGGATCGAGCACGTGGCGTAGACATGACCAGGTTTCCAATTAGTTTCCAGGAAACTAGGGGTTTAGGGTCGCAGTCCTCCATCCGCGACTACATTCGATCTCCGATAGGTTCTACTCTACCTGATCCAGCTAAATAGCTCGTTTACTTTATTACTATAATTTAATACTTTATTATTTGGAAAGATTGGATGTATGTTGATGGGTTTTCTGTTGCACGTGGAAATATAATATTAATAAATATATATAAATTTTTTTTATAAAAATTTTATATACTATAGATTGAGCAAACATCTTAAATGATATATGATAAAAGTGGTAGTGATGAACGAAATGTTTCAACAATAAACAGATTCAAATCTTATTGCTAATTTATAATAAGTATAAGATAAGCATGGTACACTATATCACATTTTATTTAAATTAGATATAAAGATTTTCTAGTAGAATTTTTCGATTTTTTAGTTTTCATGTTTTTTTGTTTTTAACAAAGTCTCGTTTTACGGCGTCGCGCAAGGTCGTTTTACGTAAAGCAAAGAAATTTATTGACCCCTTTTTTGTGCAATTGTTTATTTAATAGTAATTTATTTCATTTTTGTTTTGCTTTGAGTTATAAGAACGGTTTGAGTATATTTCAGAATATGTTTATACTAAAGTGATTTTTTGAATAAAAACATGATATATGACCTGATTATATTATAAATTAAATAAAAGTTTAATATTTCAATATCAAGTCTTAAAAACTAATTTATTACTAGTTGACTTTAATGATGACTGATTTTCAAAACGGCTCTACCAAACAGGCAGAGTTAAAAATATTAATTTATGTTGCGTATATGTACTAAAAATCGAAAATGCTTAGTAGAGCTTCAAAATGAAAAAAAAAGAAAAAGAAACCCAAAACAAATAGAAAACCAAAGAAGAAGTAAGTAACAAAAATCAAAAATTGAATAAAAGTTCTTATAATTCGTCTCTATTATTTTAATACGTTACTAACAACAAACAAGAAATACAAATTACAATAACTTTATTAGAAAAAAAAATTAACCGTGTAAAAAACTTGTTACTAATTACATGTTACTAGAACAATTGGAGCTGGAAATTTAAAATACATATGCAAATACTCAAATACCAATGGTTTTGTCATATCAATTACATACTTTTGTTGTTACACTTACTGTTGTCATCATATTTACAACAGAGCAAACAAACTACAACCAATTGTTGTGTTGGGCGCCATACTGTCCAATAAGTCCAATGTTTCTGTTGCTTGATGTTAATCAATTCTCCGTAATGTAAGGGGTTTTGATTCAAACGAAATTCAAACACAAATCATGTTTGCTTGTTTAAACATTGTTGCTACTTCCAGCTATACTAAACACTTGCAATAATAAAATTTATTGTTTGTGATTTTTTTTTGTAATAAAACTTGTTAAAAAAATATTAATACTGAAAAAGAATTCCGAAAAAAAAATAATTTAAAAACGCTTTAAGCTTCCTTACTTTGTAAGTGATTAGAAAAGGCAACAAAAAGTACAACAGAGCGTATTCCTATTTATCAGCTGCACTACAGTGCATTAATAGTGTCTGACAAGTAAAATATGTCGCCAGTCGCGCTGCATTATAAGTGATTCAGGATGGCATCATGCTTATTAGCTATGACAGTTGCTAGTATTAGCATAAAACCGTTCTATTTTACACTAACTTTTACTTGAACTTTTTTTACATATTTTGATAATCAATTTCACATTTATTTAGTATACTTTGTAAGCTATTTTTTTTTGTTTGTATTATATTGCACTGGTTGTTAAAATAATTTTTAGACAAATGTAAGATGAATGCATCTACATTTGTGTCCTGAAGTGTAGATTGGAATCTTGGTCGTTTTCCTGGATGTCTACCGAGCTTGCAAAATATTGTTGTTGCCATGGTTTAAAAATAAAATCATCCCACCAAAGTGCACTATATAAGCGATGCCATTAATGCAGGTACTTCATTCAGTTCGTCAACCTGCAAGTGCTCCACTGTACAGAGGATCAATCGATACAGGTAAAGAAGCATTTTAAAGTACTAAGTTTTAGAATAATATTAATTCTTGTAAGTGTTTATTTTTTGGGTAAATTTTTTAGCAGATTTTCTAAATTTTCAAGCGGTCTACCCGCTTGCAGTACACGGCCAGAAGATGAAATATCCACGGTACACGTGCGTCAGCGTCGCATTTTTCTGCGTACTGATTGCTGCTGGAACTTTACAGTCTGTTGCCGCGAAGCGTTACTGCGGTGATCAGCTACCGAAGGCATTGGCCATGTTGTGCGTGGAATATTTCACTTTGGAAGATCTCAGGAAAAATACAGGTACTGTTGGGTATTGTATGATTTCCCTGCGCAATACCAAAACTACATACAAAACGCCTAAAAGTATGCTATACGCATACAACACTTTCTTTTTAGTTGGATTTTATCCGCAAGTGTCCCCTGACCAATTCACGGCCCAACTCCACTGGTCCGGAGAGAACTTCAATGAGAATGAATTTAAACGGAACTTTAATGTGGCCCCACCTGTTGGCCAGTTTGAAGCGATGGATGACGTCGACGATTGGACATCACGATCGTTTAGACAGAAACCTTTCCATCGGTTCTTGGTGCCACACATAAAGGCACGCCTGCGACGGAATGTGGCGAACGAATGTTGCCGTGAGGATTGCAATATGGATCAGCTGCTGTCGTACTGTAAGGTGGTAGCACCGGGAGTGCTGAATGATTAGTATACCTCGATCTCACGTGTAAAGTCGTGTAAAGTGCTTTTGCTTTTGAGCGAAAACGAATTAGATTTATGAGGGGGAATGCGCTTGTAGCTAGTGGGACTTGTGAGCAAAGGGTCGTATTAGACTAAACTATTTTTTAGTGGCTTTAGTGAACTATAACAGTATGAAAGGGAGGCTCGTGTGATGTGTCTGATAGTTGTATAGTAGAAAGAGTGGTCTGGCTGGAAAGCATGGTAACATAAGCGACCCTAAAAAGCTACAAATAAATTCGTTTTAATGCAAATGAAACAAAACATAATTATGATTTCTTAAATATGAAAGCTTAGAGAAATATTCTAAAAGCCGATAAGATACATGGTAATCATATGTCTGTACAGTGAATAATACGTCCTTGGACTAATAGAAGTGTGAAAGACCGGAACTGTTACCATCTATACAAGGCCAGGCCGCCCTTTCAGTGGCAAACATATTTTGTATCTAACCAACTTTTATTACACCTGTTCGCCTCGACGGTTCGGAGTCTAATCGCTCGTTGCGATCTCTCAGTGAACTCTCGTTAATTTATCCCAATTTCTTTCTACTGTCGCGCCACCTAGCGGTTGCTAGTGTAACGTCACGATTACGAATGTTGAGACACAGTGAAAGCAACAATGTACGCGTAAAGGTGAATAAGGTGAAATCAGAAATGGTACAGTCCTTGAGAAGAGTATTGTAGCTCGTTGGATTGAATGATGATTGACCAATTCTTTTCCAATTTGCAACACCGTGCAGGCAAACTATATAGAATATAATTTGAAGTATAATACGCAGCATTTGCACTGTCATACAGTAAGACTAAGTATTGATTAGACTAGGATGACGATTTTATGCGGCTTAAGATTGAAATGTTATTAAAAGCATTGCAGACGAAACCATTTAGATCACTATTTAAATCTGAGACAGATCCATTTGTTCCATGTTGTTTTCCAACAAGAGTCCCAAAACATCTTACAAATTGAACAATTCATAGCGCAACAAATAAATGAAGGAGCCTAACATCATATCCCCAGGATAAAAACGGAGCTCAAAGTCTTCTTCGACCAGCTGGCTACTTAGCATAATTTAAGGTGACAGTTGTACAAAAGGCAGAACTCATAACTTATATCATGAGGAGTTGACTGACAACGTTGTTGTTGAAGACCTCGTTGACCACCTCGTCTTCTTTCTTGATTTAACGACCTCTTAAACACATTGCCGCTGGCCATTTCTGGTTTACTAGTTTTACCACATAGCCAGATAATCAGTCCTTACTACGGAAGGACACGGTCCGGATGCGATTTAATACCCGATCCTGTCGTCTGGAACTGGCGCCGTTAAACACTTACATCACCGGGTCGCCCTTACCATTAATTAAATTTCTAGGATCCTTGAGGATTCTTTCCAGCAATGAAAGATGGCTTTAGCACTAAAACTATCGGATCAGTCTTTTTGGCTGTTTCTTGTTACATTAATTTTTGGGATTAAATAATGTTATTGCAGATTTTTCAAAATAGGGGAGATCTATTCTTTCTTTTGTGGTACTACAACCTCAAGGAGTCGTGACCTTCAATTACTGGCTATCCTTGACTTTTTTTAGCTTGCAGCAGAGATAGTCAGTCCTGCGTAAGGGGATTCAGTCTGGGTGGGATTTGCCGTGCCGGTGAGAGAGGGTATCTATACTAAGCTAATATTGATTCGCCTTCAAGAACTTATAACTATTGGAGAAAAATTTAAAATCATGACTTTTTATCACAAAATACCATTACCACAAACAATGTACCTTTCAGTATAATACAAAATTGGTTTTATTAGCACGAAAATGTGCGGGTGGAAAACAAAACCGCGCGTCGATAAGGGACAGGGAACTGACTCACTGATTAATCATGGCAACATGGTTTCGTTTGCAGGGACACACGGCACGATCCAGCTCATACCAGTTTGCTCGGATGGAATCGAGGTTTACATGCCATGGAGATGCAAACACATACCAAAATAAAAAAAAAATGAAAGAAACGCAAACAACAACAGAAAAAAAACGACACTGATGTTGCTGCAGGGGGTGAGTAGGAAAGCAGAATCTCGAAGAAGAAGAAAAAAAAAGCTTAATGGACAACAACCAGACACGGTTATAGATAGCGGGCCTGGGAAATGCAACTCAATCAACTGAAATGTACACGATTGAAGGTCAGCTGCTACTGTTGGTGCTGTACGTTCTTGCCCACTGTAAGTGAGCGGGCCATTTCATAACACGTAACCGCCGCAAGTCATAACAACACGGGCATCTTCCAATCTTCCAGTCCGATGCATCTTCCAAATGGGGTGGATTTATGTGTGTGTTTTTGTGTTTTTTTTCTTCAATTCCTCTCGCCGAATGACCGCCTAGTCACGCATCGGAAATGTGATCCATCGATTGACGACGGGGACACACAGTATCAGCGCACTCGATCGATATGGCCCTCCCCTACCGAGAAGAAACGAGACCAAGATCCGGGCCCGGCCAATGGTCAATTGACAGCGGCGACAGTATGTCGTGCGGTGGTGGGTTTTTGATCTTGTTACTACTCGCATGCAGTCTGTAGTTTGTTCGAACCGGGGGGAAAAAATGGCCGCAACACAAAGAAGATTTTCGGAAGCGTTAAGATAAAAATAAAACAAAAACCCAGTTTTTACTGTCGTTCATTAATGGTTGACGTTGACTTTAATTAAATCTAATACCACGTACGCGGCTTAACCTAGTTGATAGACAGAGGACAGAGCCTATAACAGGCATATACGATCACATTCGTTCAGAGGACACAGGGACACAAATGGGGGGAGAGAGAGAGAGTGTGGAGCGAAGGTGTACACCATACGAGGGGTCCTGCATGTCCAACACTTGACTGTAAAAATAATATATCTTCTCTTCTCCATTTCGCGTCCATTTGCAGCTAGTACGATCGAACTCTCTAACTACTCAAGCTCCACTTCGAATATCTTCACAACTAGTCAAATTATCTAGTACAATTTGCTAAAAATTTCCGACATTTCCGACTAAACTCTTGTTCATTATTTTGTCATCGTGGACCAGAGTGTGAGCAAACCCGTTGACACACCAAGCACACCTTCGATCTCATTCCTTACCGTCACCAGCGAACCGGCCACCAGCGAGTGCTAGCGAATAAGTTACCACACAGTGTGTGTATGAGCAGAATAAACAAAACTTCACCGTGTATACACCTTCTTCATCATCTCACACCTTTTTTGACCGTGTTCTTAATATACATATACTATCGAATCGAATCGTAGCGGTACGGAATTCGGCACCAGAGTATCAGCAGTTTACGAATTGCATATTTTAGTAGATCTCCCCACAAAGGGGGGATTCTACAAAGCGAGCTTATTATGGCTAATTGTTGCGCATCAGCTTCATCTCACATCTGATTGTTGACCGAAATTCCGTCTCACCGTTTCCGTTCGTAACACAGAAGCGCTATATTATCGTAACTTGTAATGTGTATACATGTGTATATATAAAAAAAATAGGAAGCTTTAAAAAAAACAAGAGTTTACATATTCTTCCACAGACACAGTAATAGAGCTAGATGGTGTAGTGTATTTGATTGTATAAAAGCAAGGAAACGTTACTAATCAACCACTAACCGCTGTTGAATATTGGAAGGATTGGAAAAAACGGCAGAGCAACAACGGCGGACAAGTAGAAGGTACGTAAACTATCATAGTAATGCACAAAACATAAAAAAGCACGAGACGCTTGAGATGCCCAAACGGTCTCCAGTTTCTTCGCGACATGCGCGCCACAAATAAATTTCATGTGTAGGAAGTAATGTAGTACAAACAGTTTTGTGGAACTATTTGCAATGAGCTATCAAAAAAAAAAAAATCGTTGTAAATAGTAATAATAGTGCGAGTAAAATTAGCAAAACAAAAAAAAAGTAAACTGGATAGAATAATACGCAAGCAATTGATAATGAACAGCCCCAGCCTGGTAAATGCACCGTCGACTGTTCGAGGGGTTTTTGTTTCTCTTTTTTTGTTTTTTTTTTGCTGGTTCCATCTGCATCCCGAAACTACTCGTCGTCACGGCTAGTACGGGCGGTGTGGATGATGATCACTCCGCACCGCTCAATCACAATACGCACGCAGCTCAAGGTAGGAGCAGCTCTTCTTGCAGCACTCATCGTAGATACCGCCGGAACTGCGCCGACTACGCCGATGCACACCAGCTCCAGGGTAGGGGAAGCCCGGTGGCAGTGTGTCGGGCAGCGTGGCTACTTCCACCTTTACCCGCTGGTTTTGCTGATCGTAATCTGTGAAGGAGCAAGACATGATCGATTAGTGCTGGGGAATGGGGACAATGGTGATAAGGGAGTTAACGTACCAGTTCTGTAGTGCGTTAGCATCGGATATCGTCCCTGGCAGAGGAAGGCTAGTGTTTCCGTAAGACGACGGCCGCAATAACGTGAGCGTGTTAACTGACCGATCAAGGCATCGCTGTTCGGTGTGGAGGTGGCTTTACTTTCGTTCAGCAGCAACAGCACAACTACCGCTACGATCAGGATGAAGTTCATACCGACAAAGGTAGATCGCATCTGGAAGTAAAGTGTCAAAAAAGGAGTACATTAGTATTTATAGTCGTTGAGGCATGTAAGAGACGAGTTCAGAAATTCTCTCGCGTTTTGGGTTCAAATCTCAACAGGATTACTTTCATCTCCGTAGGAAGATCTCCGTGGTTGAAGCTCGGACATGTTTATTGGGACATATATGGCAACGCGATGTACGACTCCCGACTACTACGCAAAAATTAGTGTAACCAGACTACATTACCCCAGAACAAATCCAAGATTAAAAGTTTATTGACATGCGCCAATCGGTAGCTATGTTCATGCATTAGGACATGTTTTCAGAGGATTGCTTCTTATCTGATTGACATTCACTATCAATGTGTTGAAATCACCCGCTCAAAGATCACAATACAAAATGGTAAGTGCGCAATCTGAACGACGATTGCGGTTTTGCTCTTAACACACAAACCTGCAATTAGTGATCAAGTGTTTAATGGTGATAAACGTAACACTTGGAACATGGTTTGGTGTGAATCAGAAACGGTAAGTACCCTGTTTTGCCTCCTTGCTAAACAAATGTGCGAGAAAAAAAGAGAAGTAACCAAAGAAAACAAATAAACCCGCGCCCGTATGTGATTCCGGTCATGGACCATATGTCTATATAGAGAGGAGATCGCACCTTGGACTTAGATTAGAAGAAGTAAACAACATCAAACAGCGCCCAGACCGATCCCGCCAGGTCAGAGCTGTTTCCGGCTGTTTGTGGCTTTTGCAACCTGTTCCTGTTCCTTGACCGTACCGCTTATCGATCAGGCAACAACTGGGAAGGTGTGTTAAAATTAGCATTCCCACACCGGGCTTTCGCTTATCGGTCTGCTGGAGGGCTTACAAAGGTTACGATGGAAAAAAACGATGAGAAATCGGGGTGGAATTTCCTTCTGTAGAATAACAGCAACCATGAGCTCGGTTAGTGTACAGTGGCGGGTCAGACCACACAGGGTTGTTTGTGTGTTGTGCTACTGCTAAGATTGACAGCACGAGGGCAGTCGATCGTTTGGTGCGATTGGCTTTCTTTTTGTGTTCTTAACCGAACCGGGAGCAGTTTCAAATTTCTTCCAAGGTTTTCCCCTGAAAGTACCGCAATTATGTTCTTGGGTTTTTGGTACAAATGATCTGGTTACGCCCGGGCAATGCTAAACCTCTGTCCAAGTGTTTGTCGGATGTAGAAGATGTCTCCCAAGTCTATAAATTCCAAAGTACCAGGAGAAGATTAATTGGAGTTCATTGAAAGAATTAATCGCCCACAGGGTGACGCACGGTTGAAGGCCGTATGAAATCCTTGGATTTAGGAATGCATACCACGGTCCCTTGCCGGCCGGTTGGTTTTGTTTTATTGTTGTTCCGATCCATTGGGAGCTTGGGGAGATTATTGGGAGAACAATAAACCAATCAACGATACATGGAGACAGCGCATCGGAAAAGGCAGACAATACCGTCCGTGCGAAGTATTGCAGAAGATGAGTTTCTGTAGTGAAGCAGAACTCCTTCGGACATGTATTATCGTTTGCCTTCCTTTATGTATCGTAAACTTGGTAGAAGAATGAAGTGATATCTAATTTATTGAACCACCCAATTGGTGGTACGCTGGTGCTTAGACGTAAGGAGCATTGAACTCAGGAGCAGCTGATGTCTACTTAAAAGCTCAAATCCACTCAATTCGTTTAACGGCCACATCCCGATGTGACGTTCGTTTATGTTTGAAGAAAAAGAAAAAAAAAACAACGATGAAACTCTTCTATTTCTAACCTTTATGTTATCCAGAGATAAACCACCAAATCCCGCAATTGGTCTAATAAAATAAAAGAAGTAATGATAGTGACGAAAATTCGCGAAATATCCGGGTTATACGTACGGATGACCTCGCACAGATGGGTACGCTTGCTTTCACAACAAAAAAAAACAGATCTCTCTCTCTCTCTCTCTCTTTCGCTCTCTAGTATGGAAAAATCAATTTACAAAGCGGGACCTCTTTGGCCAAGTGGAGTCCCATTATGACATCGCACCGGTTGACGATGAGCACCGGCACCGTATCTTGCGTCAATGAATAAAAATGGAGTAAATTGAATTCAACCGCGTGTTCCTCGATAAAGGGGCACCATTGTCCTGTGTGCCGTTTACTAATAGGATCCACTAGCACACAGGTCAATTGAGAGCACAGTCTGTTCGGCGACGGATTTTTTCTTCCTGAAGCGGTTGAACAAACCAAAAAAAAAAACTCGCCGAACCGCACACCGGCGACATTCGCATCTCGTGAGGTCGTGGGTTGATAGAATGTTTGACACTTGCCAGCATAGGATCGGTCCGTACTGACCTCACGTTTTTCGCTGCCTGTGTTAGGGTGTTTGATTGATAGATGTGCTACGGTTGGCTAACGGGGAAAGGATCGGTAACATGTTGGGGACGTGTGGATCGGTCACGGTCTCCCTTGTCAGTTGTGGCCGTTTTCGGCTGGTCTCCCTACGGTCTCGTGTAGACCTAGAGTTCAACTGCACCAGTTTACGATCATTTGCTACAAACAAAAAAGCATACCGACGAACACTACCGGCATAGGGTGGACAGTAAATTGGCCAGTGCCAATAGTGGGCGTCGCTGGGCCGTTGGGTGATGCTCGAAATAGATACAGAGTCTGGTTGCGATAAGACCTCCGGATACTGGTCACCAAGACGCAGTCGGTCTAAATTCAGACGAATGTGTTCGACTTCGTTCGCAACAAACTGGCCGTTATCGGTGAAGTGTGGTCGGGGGTTTGGGTGCTACAGCCACCGACATGTGGACAAATGAAAACAAATGATTTCATTAAAACAATCGTGCCGTATACTGTCCGGCCTTTTCCACGGGTCTTGTAGATTCCCTGTCAGGCCACAGTCCCTAGACCGGTCCAGCTGTGTCTAGCAGCGATCAGGGCTGCCGTAGGTGATTTGTGGACTGTGTTGGTTTGAGGTCGGCAAATCGGACAGATTGAGCAGGATTAAATTTTTGTGTTAACATAACGGAAAAAAAACAGGTGGGCAGCAAATGGGGACAGAAGGAAGAAGGGCTTACATTTATGCTGATTACGCTTTCGCCCACCAGTACCAGTGAGTGAGGTATGGTTTGAAGCGATGCAATTTTCAATTTGGTAGGCGCTTCACGGATTGAACTTTGATCGCTGAGTGGATGAAGAAAGTGTGCTGTGAAGTTTTGAATTAGGTGTGCACTTATAGGAGATCACAGCTGTGGAATTACCCACGAGATGAAGAGCATCGTAAATATCTTTGGAGAAACAAATCAAATAATCTTTCTTCAATTAATTATGACTTAACATTTTAGTTGGGTTCCTTTTTTAGATATTCAATCCTTTCGTGCTTTGACTCTGGAATTTTCAAGAATTATTGCAAGTTTTTTGATTGTTTTCGATATTTTAGACATTCTAAATTGAAATTTATATAGCATCCAGTTATAAAGTACTAAAAGGTTATATCATATCATGACTTCTGAGTTGAATCATTGCTGGATAAATTTATTTAATAAAATGGAATATTCAGGAGATAGATTACGATCAATACCACTCCGACATTAGTTTGCGAAGGAATAAAATACATTTCGGTTAGTTTTTAAAATTGGAACAGTGATCCAAAATTCTAACATGTTTTATCAATTCTTTGGAGTTTGGAGTTTGGTGTTTCCTTATCCTTAAGTGAATTACTACGGCATACTCCAATTAAGCCTTCAGCATGATCGTGCAGCTTTTTTCCTTATTTTTGTAAATTTACTTTGCTATAATACTGAACGCTCTTGAAGAACAAGGAGATCCTGGTGATGCCCGAAAGAAAGTTTAGAATTCTTGTCGGATAGAGTGTGGATGAATCGTATATCTTCAAAACTTTCTCCTATAAATTGTGAGTTCATTAGGTGTTCCTAAGTTTCTGAATTAATGCCACTGTTTGTGGTAAAAGGCATTATTGCAATAGCATACATTGTAGAATTCCAACCCTCTGAACGGATGACAGGTATTTACCATCGCCGAAGACTATTTTAAGGACTTTTGTTTAGAACCACTGCAAACTTTTATTCTGCAGGCGAGGGCTCAAAAATTATTTTGATGGATAAAAATCAAAAAGTACTGATCTTTTCCAATTCTCCTTATCAAAACACACTTTAGTCACACTGGCGATGACTTCGTTTCGCAAGAAAATTAAAGATAATTTTCTTGCCGCCTAGGTTGAGCTTAGTACTGAATGAGAAACTATAATAGGACAATCATTACTGTTACCCTGTGGCTTTAAAATCCTTTTCGGTTCAACTACCCAGCTGATGGGCTCGCACGACCCTACAGGGCAAACCCTTGCCTTATCACCATTAAATCTGTCTTGATGATCGTTCTATTCGGTTCACTTCAATCGATCCTTTTGCGAGGCGTAACTTAAACCGTGCCGTTCCCTTTTAATTTGGGCTTACCTTGAGATTTACATGCAGCAAAACCCCTGTGGCAGACAGCCACTCAACCATCATTCCCATTAATGGAAGGAGTTCGAGCAATGAGTTCGAGTCCGTAAGGATGGGAAGCAAATTGTTCGGATTTTTGTTGTTTGTTTTGTTTGCACCGTACGCAAACGACGCAAAGCCAGACACCAGTTGCACATTCCGACACGTAATGGTGTGTGCGCGCGCGCGCGATCGTGGAAGAAGCTGCGATTGCAGCAATAATGAAAGGAAAAGAAATCTGCCTCAAACGTCGCGATTGGACAGAGGGGTCTGCACAAGCAAAAGAACGACTAATAACGATGCGAAGCGAATGTCGAAGGTAAGTCACCGTCATCGTCGTACCGGGCGTCACACTGCCACCATCGGCCGGTTTCGCCGGGCCATGGTGGGTAAAGAAAAGAGCATATTTATGCTGCCTGTCTACACTGTGCCATGTACACACCACCACGCCGCCAAAGGCTGGCGAAGGGTTGAAGGGAACGTGATGCTGAGCACAGTCTTTTAGGACGATCGCAGCGAAAACGATTCAATCACACGGTGAGCGCGTGCACAGCATCCCAATCGGGGCGCGATGGATGCATCGACTTGTTGGGCGCTTGACCGCTTGTTTACATCTTCACTGAACGAACCCGCGTCCGTTCGCGACGCACGCGCACCATCCTGCTTCCGTATTGGCGCGTTTGGTTGTTTTGTTTGCGTTCGTTTCTTAGTCGCACTTTGAGGTCGCGCACTGCACTGCATCAAAGGTGCATTTTGTGGTTCGTTAGCGAAACGGTCTTCTTCATACAAACCACTAAACCTGTCACATAAGTTTGAGCACACAACATTGTTGCACGACCTATTGCTCGCAACATAAGGGCAATGATCGATTTAATTATCGGCACAATTATCGTTTGCTGTATGACAACTTTCTTCAATGTGAGTTTTAGTTTTTCTTTCTCTCTCTCTCTCTCTCTCTCTGTTCCGCCATACAAAAAAAAAGCAGCTCGTTTCGGAACGCGAACCCCACTCCCGTTAATGATCATGAAAGGCAGGCATCGAGAAAATGCATCCTATTAATCATCTCTAAAAGTGATCCATCTATCAATTTCGTTACAGCCGCGCTTAATTGGAAGTTAAAAAGTGATAAATATTCATCTAGCTAAGGATCTGAACTGATCGACCCTCATGTAGTCTGTACCAGACGAACCGATGACCATCATGTTCGTCGATCATGTGTTTACATGGCTTCCACCGCGTGGTTTTGCCTGCGTCCAATTCCAACCCTCCGGTGAAACGGATCGCTGCTGCTTCGCTGCATCATCTCCACACGTTCGGTCTCCCTACATGACCTACATACACAATGGTATGCCCCTGCCGTACCATCGGCCCCGTACGGCGCGGGGGGTTTGTTTTGCTTTATTTTTTGTTTTTGTCCGGATATTCTGCTACAACTTTCTGTCCCGACCACGGTCGTATACTGTCTGTCTTTGCCTGCGAGCAAAAAAACGGTTTGTGTGTGCGATCATTACATTTGTTTTCTTGCCATGCGTTTCGGTTTTTTCGCTCTTCGACCATATCTTGGCTTTTGGTACGCTAACCAAAACAGATGTGTTCAGATATGCTGAGTACGGGCTGCTGCCATGCGAACCGGAGAAAAGGGATGAACGAAAAAAAAACACACAAAAACAACCCAAACAAAAACTTAAACCCCCTCGTGGGACACCGTATGCACACGGACCCAGCGGGTCATGTCGGACCGTTCCTTCGTTCCACACACTCACACAGCTGTGCAGGGTTTGGTATTGCCCTGTGACCTGACTGGTTTGTTGGTAGCGTCGGTACCCAGCTGTTTCGGCCCTAGTCAGCCCTTTTCCTGTTTTGTGGCTATTTTTAGAACGGTTCCAACCATGCCTGCCGCCCCCGGGGGCAAATGAAGGGAACCTTTCGCTCACTGATAATAGTGCCATCGGAGGTAGACCGTGGCCTCGTTGAACCCGAACCGTGATGGGGGAGGAGGAAGCAGATAGACAGCCCTACCCGACTGACCGTACTGTTTTGTACATACATGCTGGCCCTGTCCAGGGGTAGAATGGTGGGCAAGAATAAATCATAAACACGACCCCTTAGCAGCATTACAAGTATGTTCGTTCGTATTCGGCCGAGCCCAGTCATCACCGATTATTGCTCGGTGGGTGTTACTTCATACACTGATCAACAGCGGCCTCAGCCATGTTTGTTTGTTTGGCTTTCGTTTCGATCGCGATAAGTGTCTGGCAGTCGTCCACTCAACAACAGGCGCGTTCACATGCTCGTGGTGGGTCGCTAGAGCTTTTCAATGGCCGTTGAGGTGAAGGAAAGTGTGGTTATATTTTTAGAAGTGTCAAATTTTTCCACTAGATTACAGGGAGATCTTGGGGTCAGTCCAGTGCAGAGGGTCTTTGTTGTAGAAACACACTGATATGTAGTGTGCCGTGAACGTTTAGTTAACTTCATTCAGTACTTTTCTCTTACCGACCTAAAAAAATGTGAGAATCTTTATTTAAGTACTACAAAACCCTTGCTTACCTTTGTGCAGTGAAAAGATCTAGCAGTGGCTCGAACACGACGCAAGGATTCCAAATCCCGTAACTGCACCGTCGGTGCGGTTTAGCGCTTTTCGAGCAGTTTTTGTTGAAAATGAAAATAAAATCAATCCAGCATCCAAACCTTTCCTTAGTACACATTCAAACCGTTAGTGTTTATTTGACAGCTGTCACTGGGCGATAAAGTCACTTAAGAGCCGTTGCGTGATGAATTGTGACGGGAAGAAACAACACTTAGCGCTGCTTTTTTTCTTCTTCTCTCAACTCAAGCTGTACTGTGTGGTTCACATATTTACCGTAATTTCACTATTTAAAGCACATTTCACTAACTCTTCGCAGTTACTGTTCACTGGATCGTTTCTTTCGCTGTTTAGCTTTGGGCACTGATTACCTTGTTGGAATAGTTTTGTTTCCCTTGAGCAAAGACGATTAGATTCGGGGTTTTCGTCTGATAAACAATGGGTGTAAATTTAACCTGTGTGTTGGAATGCACAATCTTCAATTGGATCGAAATCGTATTCAAGAGCCTATTCTCGTTAGCAACGTGAGTGACGGATGCTGGGTAGGGAACGATGATCCTACGGGGCTGATCTCGGGACGGAAAGGTACGAAAGTGACGGGTTTTCTTGTTTGTTTGCTGTTAGGTGGCTTTTGGGCACATAAAACAAAATAAAACAACAACAATGGTAGCACTTTAACCGTTGCCGATGTTTTCCTTTGCTCCTTTGAAGACAGGTCAAAGGTCACTCACACCAACAGGCTCTGACAACGCACTCGCACGAACAGCAAACGCGATCGCAACAACACGCTGTACAGAAGTGGCACGCACGGACGCACGCACGTACAAAAATTAAACAAACACACACACACGCACACACCAAAATGCGCACGTTTCGACTCCAAAGCTCGTGTTCCCCCGTGGAGTTGGGATGGGATTTTTCGTTCGCTGCCTGCTATCTCGTCGACATCACAATTGCAATTCGGGCTACCCGTCCGAGTGGTATCGCTTTAAATCCTGCCTCGCTCCGGATCTTATGGTTCGGATCTCAGCAATTGCATGCTGTCTCGCTTCATCTCTCTTCATCTCGTGATGGAATTTTCTCATACGTATTTGATGCTCTCTTGGTTTCTCTCGGTTCGGTAAAGCTCTCTCTCTCTCTCTTTCTGGTCCATCGAGTACACGCGCTTACAGCATCCGAATCTGATCTAAGCGTTCGATCGTACGGCTTAAACAGTCAGTTCGCACGTACTTCGAGTGATCATTTCCTCCGTCTTTGCTCTTAGCATGTGTCGTGTTTTTTTCTTTTGCATTTGTTTTATTATAGTTGGTATGATTATTTGCAGGGGAGTTCCGATTATTGCGTTAGAAAAACGATTTTTTTTAAATTTTTTTTGCATCCGTCAATGCGAACAAGACGTTTGAATCACTACTAAGCTTTGCTTAGTGAATGTTATTGAAGGTTTTATTGCAAAACTTTACCGTTAACAGTAAACACCACTACATTAAGAACACTGTAATTAAATCAGCAGCTATTTTGCTTCCTAAAAACTGCTAAATATAAGAATTGGATAATTTTATTTTATTTTATGCGATCATGATCCTGAATGAAAATATCATATTGACTTCATGCAACAAAGCATTGTTAAAAAAAAGTTAAATATATATAAATTGGCTCTAAATCGCACTTTGAATTTGATTTATAATTAACTCCCAGGAGGTTATTTTAGATTGAGAGACAGTCACGTTGAACAACAAATACATACTGCAATTTGTAATTTGTAATATTTGATTTGCCCATTGCAGAATAAACAGAATAGAGTGTCCCAATGAAAAGAAGAAAAAAAAGATACGGTAACGTATTATCAACGTTACAACGTTATCAAACGTGGACGAAGATCCCTGCAAATTTCTTATCACTTCAAAATCATTCGCTCAGTCTCTCAATTATCCAGAGATCGATCGTGTACTTGAAGCTGCTACGTTGGTTTAATATGCTCTTCTCAGCAGCACGCTTTCGCTTTCTCTTAGCATCGGTTCAAGTGTAATCAACACTACGTCATTTGTTATAAAACAAAAAAATAATCGATTAGTAGAATATTCTGAAATTGTTATCATACTTAGGTCTTGAAGAGTTTCTGAATTTGGTCTATAATTTATAATCCAAGACAAGTCTTACAGTCTAGTTTGTCTACAGCAGCGTGCTAAAGATCTTAAGTTGTACATAATGTCACGAACCGATCCAGTGCTGCAAAATAGACTGTGCTTTGACAATTATAGGTTCGTGTGTATAATCGATCTCCTTACGTAGCAGTTTTCGGGTATGGAAGTTGAATAGTAGGACGGACCTTCTTTTTGGCAGGACTATGCAACGCGGGTGGATTAATTAGAGGGTTAAGCTACTGTAATGGACATCACATCGCGTAAGCATTGACGTCAAAGGTGGCACTGACGTCACGGATAAAGCTTTCACTGCAGATCACTCTGCGTCAGGATAATGATTGGGCGTTGATCGGTATTTAGTGCAATTTAAGATGGATTTAGTTTGCCGAGCGATAAAACAAAATCACGCTTTATGGCAATCGATTGTTTCTGTCCAAACGACATGTTGTTTTGGGATGATCGGTCATCACTTGTTATTACCATGCTTTGGTATTAATGTTGCCTTTCCTTTCGCTGGTTTGAAAAAAAAAATGCTTCAAAGAAGTTGCTCTTTCAGCTGCTGCGTTGGCGCCAAGACGATCTCATTTCTGGACACTGCCACTGTTCCCACGTGCCCACGCCTCGGTCGAAGTAAAGGGCTATACATGGAATCAGTTCTAGCTCAATCAAGTAGGCGCCGGCAACGCCAGGCAATCTATCAAACCAGCGCAGTGAAATGTGGTGGCGATCGCGAATTCTTGACGTTTCCTCGTACCACTGATACGACAAACCGTTCCAAGGAAGATGCCCTCGGCCTCGGTGCCCGTGGATAATCAGAACGGTGGCAAACTGTTGGCCAATGTTATGATCGCTACCATGATGTAGGTTAACTAAGACGGCACCCCCATGCACCAATTCACATACTGCACACCGACATGGCATGGATTGATCGACCTCTTTTCTCGTTTTCTTTTTTCGTCGTCAGAAGACGCGCTTGAGGCACACGATTTCGTAAGGATCGCGTGTAATTGTGTAATGCGTGTGACTAGAAATGCGTAAAAATGGTCGCCTGGCATTTTGTTTTAGCATTTGAGACAACAGTGTTAGAGGATTTAAGCAAAAACTAAAGGTAATCCCATGATCGAAATAGTAACACATCAGAAGTTGACGATCAAATCTTAACTGGACTGTGAATAAAATTGAGTCGAAACACGTCGATGGGTAATTTAAAGTAAATGGCTTACCATTAGACTGCCAATAGTAGATTCGCTTTGACGTTTTAGTAGAAGAGCGTTTGTACTAAAAAAAAGTACTAAACTGTCACAAATATGTCAACAACATATTTTCAGGTCAAATAGCCAAATAACCTAATAGTTTTCAGGCCAAAACACGCATTTTGACAATATTTCTTGAAAATTCCATAAGTTAGATAGTTAAGTCTTAAGTTAGTTAATGCGTTTTTATTTCTTTTTAACGATTATCGTCGGTTTTTTGGGAAACAATCGGTAGAGAAGTAAGTTTTTTTTATAAAAAAAAAGATAAACTCTTAGCTCTGAAATATGTTGCTGGATTGTACTTGATGTTTTAATAAAGAATCAAAATGAAACCAAATGATCTGATATTAAATGATGTATTTAGAAAAAAAAAACAACACTCAATTTAAAATAACCAAAGGAAAGGAAAGCTGATCTTCTTGTAAGCTTTTCATAGCTAAAAAGTCTAAATCTTTCTCGCTTAAAAGGCTGTAACTAGAGGACCAAAAAAAAAAGTCTCGCTTACTTCCAATCATCGATTTTACGTGCCATCACGTAACGGTTAGACAGCCCGAAAAGCGTTACCTCCGTTGCAAAAGGCAAATTCTTCCTTATTGCTTCGATTTATTTTTAGTGTCTCCTCCTCCTACTATGTAAGTCCGTAAGTTTCAAAGCACTGTTGATCTTCTGGTCTCTTCCTCGTGGACAAGCATCGGTATGACTTTCGACGATGTTAGTGCCAATTTCGGCGTGGGTTTCCGTAACTAATGAGCGCAAAAACGGCAACTCATAATTGAACAGAATTGTACGCCGCCAAAAAGGTGAAGGAAGGGAACGTAGGTGGAAAGTAGTTTTGTACTTTTCGGTACGTGTGTAAGAAGGTGGGTTTTTTTTCTTTATTGTTGTTGCACCAAGTGCCGCTGGTGCCCACGGTTTATGGCACCTTCGCATTATTTATAGACGTGCAGACGATGATCTGCGGCGAATGGGTCTCGCCTTCCATCGGTCGAGCCCTCGGCCGTACGGACCATAAATAATGGTTTGACAGTTCGGCCAGAATGTGGTCGCAAACTGAACCGGGAAGCTAAAAATAGCCCACACTTGCAATTGGGACCCGATCTGTTGTGGGAGGCTGGCTGAAGACGGTATGCTGGGGTACGTTAAGGAGAAACTTCACACCACATCACATCGTGGCCGATAGACCCTATGCCCAAAAGGTTAATCCGTTCAAAATGAACGTTAGGTGGTATTCGAGCCGAACACGTTAGGCTTCTCGTTTTTGTGTTTCTTTCCAATAACAATAACGAAGACGCAGCGAGAAAAAAAGGAACAACTCGAAAGAAATAATTTAATACGAAATACGCAGCAAGGGCAGAGGGCAGGGATGGGAGCAACAACAAAATCCAACCGGCAAACACATAAAAACCCGTCTGTCCTGTCCGTTCGGTTGATGACTTGAGAGCATTGCAAGAATGCAAGCATAACTTTTGTGGTAAACAAAACCATAAAATCCCGGTACCGGCCAAATGGTGTCTGTTGATGCATCGTCAATTGATTTGGCGCTTGTTAATCGTTCAATTTTGTTTGGTTCAATGGCACTAAAGGAAGGTCACGATCGGTTACAGTTTTGGTTGGCTCAGCATGAGGCTGTCTCGACAATATTTCAAGCTAGATAAAATTGATGATTATCAAAAGTAGGATTTTAAATATTGTTTTTTCTTAAGTTCATAATATACAATAGATTTGTGAAAGTGATACAACAACTACGGTAAAATTATTTTTAATTGATTAGTCAACATTATTGGTTCAGTTGTAGTGTTAAGCTTAATTACCAATCTTCTAGTGTAAAGATTATTTACTAAGTTTGTCTTTGAGTTAGGATTGATAATTATATTAAATCAAAGAGTAAAACAAATTGCATCCCTACATTAGATGGTTGAATTATCTAGATATTTTTGAATACTTTTAGTTAAACGAATAGGTATTTGACCAAATTTGTGACACAAAGACATGAATTCGACCTATCCACAGGATTAACCCTGATTCTCTACACTCGAATATCGACCTCCAGTAAATTTTTGTCAGTGTTTTAATTCAATTCTCCCCTTGTTTTCGGGAGACACCGGAAAGTGAGAGAACTGTACAAAACTGTTTGTTGTCGAGTGCCGTACATGCCAAGATGAGGTAGAAACTTGATCCTACAAGAACTCCGTTGCTGTATTCCAGGTGACTATGGAAGTTGTCAGTCAGTATCCAAAAAAATGTTCATCCCATCCCGGTTAATCATTTCGAAAGTTGTCAGTGATGCTTCTAACCACGATCGGTTAAAGTGTGGAGTCGATCCAAGACTATCTTTTTGGACTACGATTGCTATTTCGCTTCTGGAACCTTCGAAAATTTTGATCCACTGGACCAAGCTAAAACACCAATATGTAGAGTATGTCTTCACCAATAAACGACAATTGGATGTATGTAGACAACTCATTCGTATTCGCCGGGAAATTCGTTACGAACTCCCTTTTATTGCAGAGATTTTGTGTAGCGTACTGAAGATTATTTGTAACAAACTTCGCGAAGGATGCATTCTGTTCTGTACCGCTCGAATGCGGCACAGAGATTAATTTTAAGGTATGATTCCCATTAAAGCGTGCCTGGAAGGCAAAATGTCCAAATTAAAAATGACACGTGCTCGCTTTGCCGATTTTTTAAAGATAACTTCAAACAATTCCTAAACCAATCTGTCGTCACTTACAGAAAAGAAACGAAAGAGTCCGTCGAGTTTTAAGTTGATTAAAAACACACAAAAAAGAGAAACATGTAAGTCTATGATATGCAATTATTGTTTAAAAAAAAATGGTCCAATGTTTCCAAATGCTTGATTAGCTATAGACATGTGTCAATAATTCCACAGAAACAATATACAAATTAGACTGATAAGCCATGATTTACAATATAACATGTTTCAAATTCACTCGTTTTAAAAGACAAACGTTTAGTACAAAGTATCAACAAATTAATTTGTTCTGATAACAGCCAAAAAAACGCAATTGGCTTAAGCACGAGTGAAATTTTATTTGCACGTATTTGCGCACTTACAATCAGACAATGTTATCAACACAAAAACGGCTGTTTATGGAAAATTAAATTCATTTGTTTGTGACTGTTTGCATGTTTACTGTTTCGAAAGGAATTCCTTTCCGTGGGGGTATGTTTTCTTTCACTTGGCTTTCGTTACGATGGTTCTTTAAACCCAACAAAAAAGAATAGCAAGAGATTTTTGCCGTATTTTTGAAGGACGGTTTTGATTTGCGCTTGTTTTTTGGGTTTTGCGCTGACTGATTAGGGTTGTTCTGCTATGGCTGGTTTATATGTTGGTGGCGCCTTATGTTTTTTTTTGTTTAACTATCGATTGAACGAAGCGTCGTCAATTACGTCAAAAAAATGGATTTTCCGCAGCACTTTATTTGAGGTATGTTTTTATGCTATTTTTAGCACGATATTAAACGCAACGAAATAAATGATTACAACTGGTTTTCAATTTTTTTTCTGATTTTTTAAGTATATAATACGATTGTGAAACAATATGTTCACATAAATTTGTTTGATATTGAAGGTAATTTTTGTTTTCAAAATTTTACTTCCACCAAGAATAAGGTGTAGCACATTATTTGTTGACTCAACACGCATCACAGTAAAAGTGTGGTGATTTGTTTACTATCGCTCCGTTGCCAACCGTTGTCAGCGTTTGCGGACATCCGAGATTCGAACCCGGGATTCTTAGGGTCGTCCAGATGAACAAAGATTAACCCCGGTGTCGATCGTGTGCCCCGGGTGCGCAGCTAATCTACCACGGCAGGAGTGTTAGCAACTGGCGCATGCAATCGCCGGAACCTGCTTTTCCCATTCGTTATATAGTAAATATTGACCCTGCTTTCAATCAGCCGCTCTGGTTGGTCGATCGGTGTTTGCTTACTACGGAACTGAGGCTTATCAGTTTGCTGATGAAATCCATCACCACAGCATTGGGAAGCGTTCAAGACGTAAACAACCTATCGCAACCACTGATTTCCAGAGCTCCAGTTCCGAACGGGAGTTCTGGGTGTGGGTGCATACCTGTTCTCTCACTTGTTGTGATCTGCCGGCTTGGACTCTAGTTCGAAAACCACTCAAAAATTAATTATGAATATTAAATTAATTTCAAGGTGCTTAAATTCAGTTTATACACTACATTTATGTACGAAAATTAATGTTACACGATTTGTTTCTAATTGTCCATTGCTTCATAAGAGGATTTCTTGAGCAACTTTAGGAGCAAAAATTATTCAATGTTCTTAAATTACACAATATATTAGAAACAATTTCATGATCTTTCTCGTTGGAGGTTGGAGTCCTCTCTGTCTCATCAGAGGGTCTACGGATTGTAGTTGTTCAAAGTTCAGTAGGATGCCAAGACAGGAACATCAAACCAAGGTATGGACATGGAGAATACACACCAGCTATCGCCGTCCGTTCAATTTAGCCATTTAACTCATCTTCCTAGGGGGTTGGGTTTCCCCGTATACCCAAGGTCAGATATTTGGAGAGATATGTTACCGTTCTGTAGAATATGAATAGTCTATATTATTCTTCAAGAGGCGTAAGACCCACATCAGTGTGGTGTTACTGACAACAGAACTGCTGACACCAAAAAGATCGCCAACGACCCGTTCGCAAGAAACCAAGAGGAGCGAACTCCTTGACTGAATCAGGGGGCCATGCCAGTCTGTGCCAGAAGTTATTCGAAGAACCAAGTTCCATACCCTGTTTGAGAAAATGTAAAACTTTCCTCATTTTTGCACCAAGTTTTGCCTATAACTCGGTCGGTATCCAACGGATCACCAATCTTTATCCTGTGGTCAATAAACGGCACCAATGGCTACATTTTCTTCTTGGACGGCCATGCCCTCAGATGTCTGTGCCAACAGTTATGCGAGGAACCAAGTTCCATAACCTGTTTGTGAAAATGTAAAATTTTTACTCATTTTTGCACCAAGTTTTGTCTATAACTCGGTCGGTATCTAACGGATCGCCAATCTTTAACCTGTGGTCGATAGATGGCACCAATGGCTACATTTTTTTCTTGGACGGTCAAGCCCTAAGATGTCTGTGCCAGAAGTTATTCAAGGAACCAAGTTCCTTACCCTGTTTGAGAAAATGTAAAATTTTCTTCATTTTTGAGCAATTCAGCAAAATTGAAAAATGTGATATATTTTCATGGGAATTTGTTGCAATATGTTTCTTTTCACTCAAATAATGCTTTAAACTAAAAAAAGAATAAAAAATCGAAAAAAAAAATTCAAAAAAATTTCAACTCGAAAATTTCATAAGGCTTACCCCTTACGTTTTTTTTGAGAAATTTTGCAAAAAAAATAAAATTGTTTTATTTTAATCCCAATTGGTTGCAATGAGTTTCTTTTCACTCAAATAATGATTGAAATAAAAAAAAGAGTGAAAAATAATCAAAAAATCAAAAAATTCAAAAAAATGAAAATTTACTAAGGGTCATTTTTGCACCAAATTTTGCCTATAACTCGGTCGGTATCCAACGGATCGCCAATCTTTAATCTGTGGTCGATAGATGGCATCAATGGCTACATTTTCTTCTTGGACGACCATGCCGTCAGATGTCTGTGCCAGAAGTTATTCGAGGAACCAAGTTCCTTACCCTGTTTGATAAAATGTAAAAATTTTCTCATTTTTGCACCAACTTTTGCCTATAACTCGGTCGGTATCCAACGGATCGCCAATCTTTAACCTGTGGTCGATAGATGGCATCAATGGCTACATTTTCTTCTTGGACGGCCATGCCCTCAGATGTCTGTGCCAGAAGTTATTCAGGGAACCAAGTTCCTTACCCTGTTTTTGAACAATTTAGCAAAATTGAAAAATGTGATATATTTTCATGGGAATTTGTTGCAATATGTTTCTTTTCACTCAAATAATGCTTTAAACTAAAAACAGAATAAAAAATCGAAAAAAAAATTTCAAAAAAATTTCAACTCGAAAATTTCATAAGGCTTACCCCTTACGTTTTTTTTGAGAAATTTTGCAAAAAAAATAAAATTGTTTTATTTTAATCCCAATTGGTTGCAATGAGTTTCTTTTCACTCAAATAATGATTGAAATAAAAAAAGAGTGAAAAATAATCAAAAAATCAAAAAATTCAAAAAAATGAAAATTTACTAAGGGTCATTTTTGCACCAAATTTTGCCTATAACTCGGTCGGTATCCAACGGATCGCCAATCTTTAACCTGTGGTCGATAGATGGCATCAATGGCTACATTTTCTTCTTGGACGACCATGCCGTCAGATGTCTGTGCCAGAAGTTATTCGAGGAACCAAGTTCCTTACCCTGTTTGATAAAATGTAAAAATTTTCTCATTTTTGCACCAACTTTTGCCTATAACTCGGTCGGTATCCAACGAATCGCCAATTTTTAACTTGTGGTCGATAGATGGCACCAATGGCTACATTTTCTTCTTGGACGGCCATGCCCTCAGATGTCTGTGCCAGAAGTTATTCGAGGAACCAAGTTCCTTACCCTGTTTGATAAAATGTAAAATTTTTCTCATTTTTGCACCAACTTTTGCCTATAACTCGGTCGGTATCCAACGGATCGCCAATCTTTAACCTGTGGTCGATAGATGGCATCAATGGCTACATTTTCTTCTTGGACGGCCATGCCCTCAGATGTCTGTGCCAGAAGTTATTCAGGGAACCAAGTTCCTTACCCTGTTTTTGAACAATTTAGCAAAATTGAAAAATGTGATATACTTTAATGGGAATTTGTTGCAATATGTTTCTTTTCACTCAAATAATGCTTTAAACTAAAAAAAGAATAAAAAATCGAAAAACAAATTTCAAAAAAATTTCAACTCGAAAATTTCATAGGCTTACCCCTTACGTTTTTTTGAGAAATTTTGCAAAAAAAATAAAATTGTTTTATTTTAATCCCAATTGGTTGCAATGAGTTTTTTTTCACTCAAATAATGATTGAAATAAAAAAAAGAGTGAAAAATAATCAAAAAATCAAAAAATTCAAAAAAATGAAAATTTACTAAGGGTCATTTTTGCACCAAATTTTGCCTATAACTCGGTCGGTATCCAACGGATCGCCAATCTTTAACCTGTGGTCGATAGATGGCATCAATGGCTACATTTTCTTCTTGGACGACCATGCCGTCAGATGTCTGTGCCAGAAGTTATTCGAGGAACCAAGTTCCTTACCCTGTTTGATAAAATGTAAAAATTTTCTCATTTTTGCACCAACTTTTGCCTATAACTCGGTCGGTATCCAACGGATCGCCAATCTTTAACCTGTGGTCGATAGATGGCACCAATGGCTACATTTTCTTCTTGGACGGCCATGCCCTCAGATGTCTGTGCCAGAAGTTATTCGAGGAACCAAGTTCCTTACCCTGTTTGATAAAATGTAAAAATTTTCTCATTTTTGCACCAACTTTTGCCTATAACTCGGTCAGTATCCAACGGATCGCCAATCTTTAACTTGTGGTCGATAGATGGCACCAATGGCTACATTTTCTTCTTGGACGGCCATGCCCTCAGATGTCTGTGCCAGAAGTTATTCGAGGAACCAAGTTCCTTACCCTGTTTGATAAAATGTAAAATTTTTCTCATTTTTGCACCAACTTTTGCCTATAACTCGGTCGGTATCCAACGGATTGCCAATCTTTAACCTGTGGTCGATAGATGGCATCAATGGCTACATTTTCTTCTTGGACGGCCATGCCCTCAGATGTCTGTGCCAGAAGTTATTCAGGGAACCAAGTTCCTTACCCTGTTTTTGAACAATTTAGCAAAATTGAAAAATGTGATATATTTTCATGGGAATTTGTTGCAATATGTTTCTTTTCACTCAAATAATGCTTTAAACTAAAAAAAGAATAAAAAATCGAAAAAAAAATTTCAAAAAAATTTCAACTCGAAAATTTCATAAGGCTTACCCCTTGCGTTTTTTTGAGAAATTTTGCAAAAAAAATAAAATTGTTTTATTTTAATCCCAATTGGTTGCAATGAGTTTTTTTTCACTCAAATAATGATTGAAATAAAAAAAAGAGTGAAAAATAATCAAAAAATCAAAAAATTCAAAAAAATGAAAATTTACTAAGGGTCATTTTTGCACCAAATTTTGCCTATAACTCGGTCGGTATCCAACGGATCGCCAATCTTTAACCTGTGGTCGATAGATGGCATCAATGGCTACATTTTCTTCTTGGACGACCATGCCGTCAGATGTCTGTGCCAGAAGTTATTCGA